>NC_090270.1:246343074-246515574 GCF_040414725.1 Anabrus simplex | reverse complement strand
GTAGAGATTTGAAATTTAATCCATGCTTTTGGCGTGCAGTCTAGTGATTAGAAATTGTATACTAACACCTGCCCTACCCTGCCGGCCAACTTTCTGATGGTGAATTTTTTCTACCAACGGGACTCGAACCGGCTAACCACGGTGTCACACCGTTTAGACTTCACCTGGCCACCAGGCGGGCTTTTAGTTAGTCTTTGGCACATATTCTTCCTTTCTTCAGCGAGCTCGATAGCTGCAGTCGCTTAAGTGCGGCCAGTATCCAGTATTCGGGAGATAGTAGGTTCGAACCCCACTGTCGGCAGCCCTGAAAATGGTTTTCCATGGTTTCCCATTTTCACACCAGCCAAATGCTGGGGCTGTACCTCAATTAAGGCCACGGCCGCTTCCTTCCCACTGCTAGCCCTTTCCTCTCCCATAGTCGCCGTAAGACCTATCTGTGTCGGTGCGACGTAAAACAACTAGCAAAAAAAAAAAAAAAAAAAGAAGAAGCTTTCTCTCTTTCTTTCTTTCTTTCTTTCTTTCTTTCTTTCTTTCTTTCTTTCTTTCCTTTGCTATAGCTTTTTCCCACATCTGTGGGGTCACAGGTGTGAACTGCGTCGCACATGTGGATTTGGCGCTGTTTCACGGCCGGATGCCCTTCTTGACGCCAACCCTATATGGAGGGACTATTGCGTGTTTCTGTGGTATGTTGTCTGAATATGATGAGGAGAGTGTTGGGACGGACACATACACTTAGTCTCCGAGCCAGAATCGAACCCGGGACCCTCTGAACCGAAGGCCAGTACGCTGACCATTCAGCCAACGAGTCGGACAGTCTTTGGCACATATTGTTCTGTATTAAAGGGATATTGTTTGCTTTCATGTTTTGTTTGTATTTGCTGCAATAAACTTTATGTTTTATACAGTTTCTTTGATGGGGCTCAGCTCGTATTATATTCATTACGTCTGTGGGGTAACAGTAACTGACAGGTGTTAATATAAGAAAACTTCATTGGGAAAATCACATCAATACAATTGTAAATAAAGGTTACAGAACTCTTCATATGGTTATGAGATTATTTAGGGGTTCTAGTAAGGATATAAAGGAGAGGGCGTATAAATCGCTGGTAAGACAACTGTTAGAGTTTCGTTCTAGTGTATGGGGCCCTCCCCAAGTTACTTGATTCGAGAAGAAAAGATCCAAACGAAAGCAGCACGATTTGTTCTGGGCGATTTCCTACATAAGAAGACTTGGGAGTAAGGAGACGAGCTGCTCGACTAAGTGGTATGTTCCGACCTGTCAGTGACGAGATGGCTTGGAATGACAATACTAGACGAATAATCTTGAGTGGAGATTTTAAAAGTAGTAAGGATTATAATATGAAAATAAAGTTAGAATTCAAGAGGCCAAATTTGGGCAAATACTCATTTATAGAAAGGGGAGCCAGTAACTGGAATTATACTACCAAGAGAGATGTTTGATATATTTCCAACTTTCTTGAAATCATTTAAGAAACGACTAGGTACACAACTGATAGGTAATCTGTCTCCTGGGCGATAGCCCTAAATGCAGATCAGAGGTGATTGATTGTACATCGCGACACTCGCCGTGTTCTGTATACGGTATTATTAGGAAACATGTATAGAATTTCAGGAACTGTACATTCGACGTCGATTTATGTCACATGTGTAGCGCAGTTGCTTGAGCGACCAGTAGATTTTTTCCTTCAATAAGACTCCCCCTACACTCAGTTCAGGTGAAACCTTCGGTACTCCGATGTTTTGGAAGGTTAATAGTTGATGAAGTCCGGCCCCGCGGTGTAGGGGGCAACGCGTCCGTCTGTCACCCGGCAGCCCCGGGGTCGATTCACGGCCGGGTCAGGGGTTTTTAATTGTAAATGATTAATACCCCTGGCCTGGGGACTCGGTGTTTGTGACGTCCTTAACGTTCCTTTCCTCACATTCAACACTTTACACTTCCACAATTACAAATACACGCAGGTTCATAACATACGGTACAAGTAGAGGCAAAATATATTTCGAGGTCGACGCCCCGAACAAATAGCATTCTTAAAAAAAGTTCATGAAAAGACATTAAATTATTATTACTGTTATTATTATTATTAATATTATTATTATTATTATTATTATTATTATTATTATTATTATTATTATTATTATTATTATTACTAGCAATTGTACCCGTGCTTCGCTACGGTATTCCAGATTGTATACGGATATCGAAGTAAATTACTGTACATGAAGTTAGTAATAATTTTTAAATTGCATGTAAATTGGCGTTATCCGAGAAAAAGCATAGAGATGTCCGCAGACGATGTTTCCAATGTAAAGTGCGAGTTGTGGAGTTGTGATGATAACGACAGGTGCACTTGTCTACCACAATTCATTATGTTTTAGAAACGTTGAATAGGGTGAAATTTGTGTAAGATTTTCACACACTGCATTACTTTTCAGATACTTATGCGACAGCTTTAAACATAGAATTTGGCTCACATATGGCTACTGGGTGGGTCAATATTCGTGTAGAATTTGATGATCCCATCTTTCCTATAAGTGAATCAAACCATCAATTGTACGTGTACAAAGTGCAAAATTTAGGTAAATCCAGAAATAGAGAAAAGTTAATGTATAAGGGATAGATATACGACAAAAGGTCACAGGACCGAAGTTGTAGATCACTCCAAATTGAACGGAGATTGTGCCATCCGTTTTGTGATAAGACTTACCGTTTAGCCACGAAATACATCGAAAGGAAGGACAGCACCGTCATTAAAATTGCCTCCATATTTCGATATTTTTGGGGGGTAAAAAATAACATTTTTAAACATCTCGTACATTTTCCGTCGGTTACATGCTAAAAGCTATAATATTGCAAAATTTCAATTTTCTAACTTGTCTGGGAGATTGCGCTGCGATCTTGATATGGGGGAGTGGGTTAAAAATCAGGACATTAAGGAAGCTTTTAAGCCCATAAAAACTGTAGGTTCTTGATAAATATCACCGACTGTGTTCTTATGCAGGTTTGAAACTCCCAGCATGTACCCCTCAGAGAATTATGAGAATTTGAGATTTTTCTAGGGATCCTGAAGTCATCAGGTTGTCTGGTACCAAGTTTTAAATTTCTAAGATGCCTAGAATGGTCTCACACTTACGTCTGTTTCCATTTTTATGCCTTATATATATATATATATAGATCGCGCCAAACAGACTTCCATTTATTAGTGTGGATAATATTTTACCCGCTTCCCTAGTGGTTCTAGGGGCGTCTTACTCCCACAGTACGTTTTCCAGGTACTAAGTCACATTTGAAAGTTATACTGGAACATACATACGTCCATTATCTCGGTCTTTTCTGACAATTTATTTTTTCACCCTTTCTCACCCCTTATGCCAAAGGGGGCTGAAGTTAGACTTTAAACATCCGGAATGTTATTATTCATCTCAGCGACCCGGAAAACTATGGATTCGGCCGTATGTTCTATTACTATTATGTCTCACTGCCCCTTCCCCCACCCTAACGGGGGCTAAACTTTGAGTTTAAAAAAATCGAAATGTTACTATTCATCTCAGCGACCCCAAAAAGTATGGATTCGACACTACTTTCGATGATTTGTATATCTCAGTCCCCTTGCCCCCCCCCCGCCCCTAAGGGTTCCTGGGGTGTTTTACCCCCATGTGGTTTGTCTCCTGATACTAAAAATTCGGAGTGTCACTATTCACCTCAGCGACTATGTATTCGACACTATTATTTTTATAATCATTATTATTTCTATATATCACTCTCCCATCGCCCCCCACCACGAAGGGGGCTGAACTTGGACTTTAAAAAAATCCGGAGTGTCACTTTTCATCTCAACGACCACGAAAAGTATGGATTCGACACTATTTTCGATGATTTTTACATCTCAGCCCCCTCGCCCCCACCTGCCCCTAAGGGTTCATGGGCTGTCTTACCCCCACGCGGTTTGTCTCCTGATACTAAAACTCCGGAGTGTACAATTCACCTCGGCGACCCCGAAAACTATGTATTCGACACTATTTTCGTTTAATTTTATATATCACTCCGCCTCGCCCCCACCCCAAAGGGGGTTGAACTTGAACTTTAAAAAATCCAGAGTGTCACTATTCATCTCAGCGACCCCAAAAAGAATGGATTCGACAGTATATTCGTTAATTTGTTTATCTGACCCCCTCTGCAGATGCCGCCCACCCTTGCTGGAGGGTCTACCTTACAAGGATTGCACGAGACTAGGAATAACAACGTGATATTATTATTATTATTATTATTATTATTATTATTATTATTATTATTATTATTATTAATATTATTATTATTATTATTATTATTATTATATCTTCTGTGGCTCAGGCGGCAGCGCGTCAACTTCTCACCGCTGGGTTCCGTGGTTCAAATCCAGGTCACTCCGTGTGAGATTTGTGCTGGACAAAGCGGAGGAGGGGCAGGTTTTTCTCCGGTTACTCCGGTTTTCCCTGTCATCTTTCATTTCAGCAACACTCTCCCATATCATTTTATTTCATCTGTCAGTCACTGCCCCAGAGGAATGCGACATGCTTCGGCTGCCGGCACAATTCCTATCCTCGCCGCTAGATGGGGCTTCATACCATTCCTGATCCGGTTGAATGACTGGAAACAGGCTGAAGATTTTCATTTTCATTAGTATTACTAATATTATACATACAGGTAGACTGTTATGGCTTTCAGCGTTCGGTCTGTAAGCCCCTGTGAATTAATTAAGCGTTTCCACAGTTCTCTATTTGAATCTCACTGTGTGGCCTCGTCATCATATCAGTAAAATCTGAGTCTACGGCGTATGCAGAGTGGGTCTCTTCCCACATGTGGCCGCGGCTGGTCCGTGGTCCGACAGCTCTGCACTTTGACCGACCAACCGATCAGAGGAGGGGTGGCCACGGCTCTACCGTGGCTTTACGCCTCTGTAATCGGAAGACGGAGAGGGTTTGGTTCCCACCGTCGGCTGTCCTGAGAATGGTTTTCCGTGGCTTTCCATTCTCCTGCACAAAAGCGAACGCCGGGACAGTTCCTAGAATGGGGCATGGCCGCCAACCCTCTCACATTCTCCGCACATCTCTTTCACAACAACAAATCTCCTGGCTTGAGAGACGGCGTCACCCTCTAAGACGCCCGCCTCCCCCTTCAGGGGACGAATGAAAACATAGTCGTTAGCTTACTCTTCCTCTCTTTCTCTTACCCTCCATTATTCTGCTAGGTTGTCTGTCCTCCTCCATTCGCCTCACATGACCCACCACCGATGCCGGTTTATGCGTACCGTACAGCTTCACCCATCAAATGTATTCCTAGCTTTGTCTCTTCAGTACGTGTATCCTCCTGCCATTTTCCCATCTGTTTCTAGCTGCAATCATTTTCACTACTTTCGCGTGTGTTACTTCCAGCTTATGAATATGGTATCCTGAGTATCGACTCAGCTTTCACTTCTGTACTTCGAAGTCAGTCTGAAAACAGACCGATGTAAATATAATTTTGTTTGAGAGCTCACTTCTATCTTAAATCATACGTTAGTCACATCTGCGATCTCATTCCATTACCTTTCCTGTGCGGGTGGGAGGGTTAAAGTTTACATTCCCTACCCGGACAGGCTATGACGGACCTCCTAGACGGTGATGCTGTCTCTCAGGACAGGGAGATTTGATTCGGTGATGTGATTTGCGGAGAAGATAAGGTGGGGCTATAATAGGAACTGTACTGGCATTCGCCTTAGGACAGGAGAATGGAAAACCACGGAAAACCATTCACAGGATAGCCTGTGTGAAAATGATAAACCACGGAAAACCATCTTCAGGGCTGCTGACAGAGGGATTCGAACCCACTATCTCCAGGATGCAAGCTCCAGCTGCGCACCCCTAACCGCACGGCCAACTCGTCCGGTAATAATAATAATAATAATAATAATAATAATAATAATAATAATAATAATAATAATAATAATAATAATAATAATAATAATAATAATAATAATAATAATAATAATTTTCTGTACGTCCCACTAAGTACTTTACGGTTTTCGGAGACGCCATGGTGCCGGAATATAGTCCCGCAGGAATTCTTTTACGTGCCAGTAAATCTACCTACACGAGGCTGACGTTGTTGAGCACCTTCAAATACCACCGGAATGAGCCAGGATCGAACCTGCCAAACTTGGACCAGAAGGTCATCGCATCAACCGTCTGAGCCACTCAGCCCGGTGTAAGAAAATTATTTCAGTGTATTATTGGCATAGGCTTGAGCACCAGTCCAACTAATTTAATACGTGTGTATGGTAATTCTTCATGCATACATTTGTGAAAGAGACTTTCGGAAATTCTGAACACTTCTTCCTTGTCATGAACATCGTAGTTCACTCACGTAACCCCAATATGTGTGATATACATTATGTACTGTATTTCTGTCTTCAGAGGTAAAACAGAAAATTCAAGGCAGGCCTACAGCAAAAGCGAGATAGCAGCGTAAGGTAAGTTTCCCTGTAGAGTTCGGGAAGATCGGCCGTACCGACGACGAAGAAGTCAAAATAATGGACCAAAACTCCTGTTCCGTAATTACAGCTTCTATTTTCCAAAATCTTAATAAATCATGGATGTTGTTAAGTTATCTGTCTCCTCTGGCGCTTTGGCTGAATGGGTTAGCGCTTCGTGCCCCCCCCCCTTCTCCCCCTTTTATGATACCTTAATTCAGGGCCTCTCAAACGCCCAAAATCTCACGCGTGCAGAGCGAGGCGCAAGAGCTCGGTGCACTGTGCATCGGTGCCGCTCGGTGCCGCTCGGTATGGCTCGGATCAACGCTTCGTCTCTGGGCTACTCGGGTATGCTCGGCTCTACTCGGCTATACTCGGCTCAACTCAGCCCGGATTTGAAGCGCTACGGCGCAAGTGGGTAAGAGGGAGACAGGCGGAGCGAGCGAGAGAGGCGTAAGGAAAGAGAGAGTAAGCGCTATTGCTCCAAATCGAGGAGTGGGGGTCTGCACTCTGGTCAACCAAGCCAAGTCGTCTTTTGCACCGTGCACAGTGCATGCACCACGCGCATGCACCCTGAGAGGCCCTGCCTTAATTCTTCGGAGTGTTGGACCTCTTCCATTTCCCTTCTGATTAGTGTTAATAGCGGATGGCTGGCCAGTTGTACTTCCTTTTAAAATAATCACCACCACGGAATGGTGGGCGTATTGGTCTTCTTTTCAGAGGGCCCTGGTACGATTCCCGGTTGAGTCGGAGATTTTAATCGCGTCTGTTAATTCCTGTAGATCAAGGGCTACGAATTTGTGTTCGTACAGTATATACAACACATTATACTAAAAACAGCCACCGAAACACTCAATAGTGAGTACGGTATATATCCCTCCACATAAGATTGCTGTTAGGAAAAGCATGCTGCCGGAAAAATAGGCTTAGTCCATACAAAATCCTGCGCTAGGTAATTGAGAAAAGGCTAGAAAGAAGAGGAGAGAGAGTAGTTGTTAAATATTTCCCCCAGAGTCTCGGTGAATCCTCAAACAAATTCTGCTTTATAATTTTTAAGACATAGCGTAAGGCACGGCTAACATAACGCTCGTTTGGAAGTTAATGAAGGAAGCATTTCATATTTTAAAATTTCATTCTTAATTATTATGATTATTCAATTATTTTTAACAAAAATATTTCCAATGAGTGAAGTGCATTCCTCTTAACTGTAGCATAGACAAGTACTGTATGCAGTTCACATCAACACGCTAGATGTCACCACCGTCGCTGTTCGCACTCCACTCAACGCTGTTGAGATAGGCATAAGGTATTTAGCCAATCGCCAGGTAGTGTGGAGAGCTTCCGGTTATACTTCGTGCTCTTGGAGATTTCACTTCCCTTCTAATCTATCTTGTTACAAAATACAAGAGAAATCCATATAATGCAAAACTTTTTTTTTTTTTTTGCTATTGGCTTTACGTCGCACCGACACAGATAGGTCTTATGGCGACGATGGGACAGGAAATGGCTAGGAGTGGGAAGGAAGCTACCGTGGCCTTAGTTAAGGTACAGCCCCAGCATTTGCCTGGTGTGAAAATGGGAAACCACGGAAAACCCTCTTGAGGCCTGCCGAGAGTGGGGTTCGAACCCACTATCTCCCAAATACTGGATACTGGCCGCACTTAAGCGACTGCAGCTGTCGAGCTCGGTAAAACATGTTTAGGGTTAATGTTGACCACATGGTTATAATCGCACCCTGGGTTAATTATTTTCATTTAATACTGATACTGTTTAGACTGCCCAGACACTCGTAAAATATGTTTCTGCAACTAATCCACTTGATGACTTACTTGCTGTTATGATATTTAATCGGTATTCAATACATTTGTTCAATGTCACTTTCCATTTGTCTTGAGCTTTCGTTCGCTACTGGAATGAGGTAACTTTGTTTTGAACAAAAACCTGTCTTACAATCCTTGATCATCGACTGTTCTGTATTGAGTACATTGATATTTTTAGATGACTATTTTATTATACTTATCCAGTCATCAGCTGCTTCCTTGTTTAAATTTACTTAGCTCTATTCCAGCAAAGTCTTTGTCACATGCCATGTACGAATGTCCCTTTGTTGGGTAAACATGGTAAATGTAATCAAATTAACCTTATTCAGCATTTTAAAAGACATTAAAAAACTTAGAGATTTATAGTTTTCCATTCGGTGCCGCAAAATAAAATCAAACACAGTATAATAAACAAGCAAAAGCAAAAGGAAAAACAAAATACACAATTGCAAGGATAACTAAAGGTAATATGAACAAACGGACGACAGGATGTGGAAGATGATGGACAACCCTGCCGGGAACGTAATCTGGTTACACTTGCACCCTTGAACAAAACAGTCTGGTTCCTTACAATACTGTTTGTTACCGTGTTTTTGTGGTAGTTATGCATGAAAGAAGGTGCTGGGTGGTGAATGGGTCTCAAGCTACTAAAGTGAAATTAATTTTAAAATTTAACAAGGTTATATTTTCTTTTCAAAATTAGGTAACAACAAATAGAACAGGTACTTAGTAGCCGAAACACGATTGAAAAATACATTTACATAGGTACCCCATTTGGGGCTTCAAAAGTCAGAAACATAATTCTTGAGCAATGAGCCCAACCTTACAATGAACACCATACAACAAAGGGGCCGAAAACCCCCAAACATGCCAGAAACATTTGCTTCCAATTACACCCAAAAGCCTCCTTGAGGCAGAAACACAATTTTCAAAAAAGGGCAACTTCCCCCTAAAATACAAGCCTATCATAGGCCACTCCGAACTCCACCTTTAAGCTGTCCTCAAAGGACATATACACAGGGGTAAAATACCCAACCTACTGAGGTCTGTTAAATGACAAGAAGGTTAATACATGACCTCTAAAATACAATTTGAGAGGAGGCGAACTTGCACTCCTAATACACTTTGCTTAAGACCTACTTGGCACTAGGCCGTTAATACAAGGGCTAATCCCATACTACAGAGGTGACTTAATAGCAATTTACATTACATTACGGAAGAATTGGTTGAGAAAAATAAGTTCACCTCAAGACGATGTGAGTGGGAGCTCGAGAGGGTTAAGCACTCTCTATCCCGATATGTCGTTTTAAAAGAGAATATATGAAAAGAGTAGTTACATTTTAGGAAAAGGTTACATAGTTGAACGCTTAGAACCCGCCCCGAAAGTTAAACTGCTGAGCTAGCAAAGAAAGAAGTTATTAATCGGCCATTACCTTGTTGTTGACCGCTGCCGAAGAAAGAGGCGCTTCCCGCCCCCTGCTATGTACTTAACACACTGAAAGATGGAACAGAAGTGGCCCGGAGACCCAAAAATCAGCAGTTTATATCCTCTCGCGGAAGGTTCTAGGTGTTAGGGGAAAGAAAACACCCTCCCACAAACTCTTTATTGGGTAGGACCCCGCAACCGATACAAGTTGGGGGAAGATACACCAGATTGGTCAGAAATTAATAGAAGAATTTCGGGATTGGATACATTCATAACAAGGGGAAGAAAGGGGTAAATATTGCCAACTTAAACAATGACAGAAAGAAATTTAACAAAGAACAAACTCTTGAAATTAAATTTTCTCCAAAAAAATAGTTCTTTGACTCCTCACTAGGTTGCACTATTGTTGATCTTCAGTAGTGTCCTCTAGAAGAGAAAGTTCACACTTCTTACTTCAAGTGAAACAAAACCACATCAAAAATGACACAGTTCAAAAACTCAAAATTTTCCACGTGGTGACATCTTCTGAGAAAGTAGAGAATTAATAGCGTAGATAAAGTTCAGACTTCCTCCAGCAGAGGAGTTTCAACTGGCGCGCATTTTAAATTAGCGGAGTGGAGGTGTACCGCCCGGTACACTGTTTATTAAAAATACAAGTACAACTCTTTAAATGCCTTCAAAAATTGATGTAAAGTCATACAAAGCTTAAAGATATTAACGAACACATTTAACGCTGAATGCTCGCAGACACGTGAGGGTTTTCAGTCCTGCTCTCAGAAACCGAGAGATGTCGTTACTGATTCAAATTGCCATCTGCTTAAAATATCATCAACAAAGATATTTTGAATCAGAACAAATTAACGGTTAAAGAAAGGACGACATTTTATCAGACGGTATTCATTGAAAAGAACACCAAGAGGATTCTAGACATGACCATGTAATTATTTCCTTATGAGAGATCCGCGCCGTGAGGTGGCAGCATATCCAATTGCAAACCTATTTTGGAACTGAAGATTCCGTTATGTAGTGGCCAAGTCACATTCTACTGGAAACAGGAAATTGCCTGCTCCCAAATAAAAATACGTTATAGCGCTGTAAAGCGCAATTTCGACTACGCTAAATCATCAAAGATACGAGACTGACCCGTATAATTTCTGCAAGAGAGCAAACTTAATTAAGACATCATAACGAAAATAAAATTGACCTTATCCCATCACCTATGCTGGAACTCCCCAGAGGAGCGAGAGGTCGGAATCCGAGACACTAACTTTACGTCTTGGGATATAAACTCAACAGTTTGCGCGTATCGACCTTCCAAACCAAGGAGTCTCAGCAGAGCAGTCTCAGACGAGGGTGGAACATTTTCATACGAAAATAAAATTGACCTTATCCCATCACCTATGACCTATGCTGGAACTCCCCAGAGGAGCGAGAGGTCGGAATCCGAGACACTAACTTTACGTCTTGGGATATAAACTCAACAGTTTGCGCGTATCGACCTTCCAAACCAAGAAGTCTCAGCAGAGCAGTCTCAGGCGAGGGTGGAACATTTTCATACTATCTGACAGTAACGAGAACACTCTCACACTTGCCTAAACACCCCAAGGTTTCTTTCTGGCGTCATTGCCACACTCTCTGTTACTGACCAGAACACTCTAAACAAGGGTCCTTTCTGGCGCCAGCGAGTTGTGAGAACGAAGTAAATAAATAAATAATATATTAAATAAATAAATAAATAAATAAATAAATAAATAAATAAATAAATAAATAAAATAAATGAATAAATAAATAAATAAATAAATAAACCCTTTGACATTTCATGGGTGCTATGTTAGGTGTGTTATAATACTCTACTCTGTTTCCTTCCAGTTCTGCTGCTATGTTCCGTGGCTGTGGTCAACTGTGATGAGCAACAAAATGAAGCTCGTCAGGCGGTTGTTCAGAGCAACAACCAGTTCAGTACTGCCCTCTACCAGGTAAGATATTCAGTTGGTTTGAAGTTGACAACACGTCATGTTTCACTGAGTAATTAATCTAATATTACAATTACGTTCATCGAGTCGTTTTTCATTGAAAATTATGTACGGATTGCCTATGTTTCGAAAACAATGCGTTAATTTCTGTCAAGGGGACAGATATAGGCATACTTCTACTCTATCCGACGTGATCGGACTTCCCCTAGCAGCTAAAATGGTCTACATAGTTCGGCTCTTGCCGCGTTTTATATTCTAAAAGTATAAAAGAATTGACAAATAAAATAAGATATCCGGGCAAAAATGCCTAATCCCTACAAAACAGGGTATGTAGGTTGGTCGCAGGCAGATTAGTGAACGATTACAATGGCAATATGATTGGTCACCGAGTCTGCCACCAGAGTGCATCAAAGCCGCCGATGGTGCCTTAATAAGGAGGCTATCAGAGGTTATTTCAGGGTGAAGTTATCTCAGCAATCCTATTCAATCTATACATGTCAGACATAGCCCGTCCAACGCACGCGAAAGTTTATATGTATGCTGATGACACAGCAATTTCCTCTACCTCTTGGCAAACTCCCACGGTACAAAATTATATTAAGGAATCCCTCTCAACCTGCGAGCCTTGGCTTCGAAAGTGGGGGATCAAAATTAACGTTACCAAAAGTAGCGCAACTCTGTTTTAAGCGAACCAGAGAAGACTCCCAGCCCCTGGTCTTTTTCAGCGAGGTGATCCGATGGGCAAATTCCACAAAATACCTGGGAGTTACCTTGGACAGAGGACTGACGTTTTAAGATCACGTCAACCGCATTTCGGCTCAGGCGATTCGTCGCCTATCAGAAATCATTCCACTAATGAAAGCCGACAATGGGCTCAACACAGAAAACACGTCCTCATTAAGATCGATACTTGAGTACGCCAGCCCCGCCTGGGAAATTGCAGCCAAAACTCACCTCGATAGGATACAGCGCGTACAAAACTGAGCACTACGCCTTGTCTCAGGTGCTCAATGGTTCAAACGGAATCGAGACATCCTTACGGACCTTAAAATTGAAGATATCCACACCAGAATCAAGAAGAATGCCCAAATATTCTATGAAAGCATACCAGATAACCCCAACGCTCCAATCTTGAACTTGGGCAACTATGACTCTGAAGGTCTTCGTTATTAAAGGCTCAAAGTTTTAAACCATCCCCTGGGTGCAGACCATACCCTGGTCAGATCGATTCCGTTCTAGCCAACAGTTCCACCGTTTGCCATCCCTTACTCAAATCTGTTCAGAAGTGCACTCAAGACCCTAAGGGGTCGAAGGGCTAAAATCCCTCAATAGATTCGGACGCCCGAACCTGTCGAGAAGTGTGGTCTGTCTGTGTCCACCGGCGGGTGCAGCTCTACATTCCGACAGACCGACTGAGAAAATGACCGGCGGCCACGGCTTCAGTGGTCACTGTCTGCAGGACGTGCAGTGCTACCCACCTCATATCAGCGTACTTCTTAATGCGAAATAATAAACAGTTTCCATAATGGAAATTAAAACAAATTATATACTGTTTAAAACAATTAGAGGTCAAGGTTTGGAACACATATACTGTATTATTGCACGAGTTGTGTTTACTGTGATTTGTGTTACTAGACAACTTAAACCTATATTTAAGGGTAAAAGACATCCTGTTTATGGCTCATTGTATACATGGTTGCTAAAAGCAGAGATTAAAAACTATATCAACTCAATGCGGAATCACCACTAGTTCATGTCACATATTTACATGAAAAAACCTTAAAGAATCTGGTATGGTCTCCATGTGCTTATATGGCTGCCACAATCAATCAATTAATCATCAATCAAACACCACTGATCTGCATTTAGGGCAGTCACCTAGGTGGAAGATTGCCTGTCAGTTGGTACCTCGTCTCTTCTTAAATAATTTCAAAGAATGTCAAAATTTATCGAACATCTCCCTTGGTACATTATTCCAATCCATAACTCCTCTCCCTACAAACGAATATTTTCCCCAATTCGTCCTCTTATACTGAGATCTTTCCTACATTAAAACGCCACTCAGACTTATTCGTCTACTGATGTCATTCCACGCCATCCCTTCACTGACAGCTCGGAACATACCACATAGTCGAGCTGCTCGTCTCCTTACTCCCAAGTTTTCCCTGCTCTTTTGTCGGAAATCACCCAGAACAGATCGAGGTGTTACTCTTCGGATTTTTCCAGTTCTCTAACAAAGTATTTCTGATGAGGGCCTCATACGCTAGAACTGTACTCTAATTGGGGTCTTACTAGAGACATATGCCCTCTGCTTTAAAATCATACTAAACCAACCGCCATGGCGCAATAGTCTAACAGTCCGGAAGGGCCATAATTTACCAGTCGACCACTGCTCACCCCGAAGGCCTGCAGATTACGAGGTGTTGTGTGGTCAGAACAACGAATTCTCTCGACCGTTATTCTTGGCTTTCTAGACCCGGGTCTCCATCTCACCATCAGATAGCTCCTCAGCTGTAATTACTTAGACTGAGTGGACCTTGAGCCAGCTCTCAGATCCAGGTAGAAGATCTCCGACCTGGTTGGGAATCGAACCTGGAGCCTCCGGGTGAGAGACAGGCGCACTACCCTTAAACTGTGGGGTCGTCTTACATACTTATTACAACCCGTAAATACCCTCATAGCCATATGAAGAGATCTGTAGTCCTGTGACCCTAGGACTCGGTATTTATGTTTGTTTAAACACGCACTTCTTCATATGCACTCAACACATCCCTCTATCAACCAGCGCAAAACTTGCGATACACTAGTAAATGCATCCTTCCACAAAGGTTGTATATATGAAGGGCATCCGGGATATGTTCGACTCAGTTCGCACGCGCAGCTGCACTGGATTGCGGGAAAAGGCACTGGAGGAAAAATAAGTGACGATAACAGCCTCGGCTACCATGTTGGAGCCATTTTGATCTGACACCCTTGTCCTGTTTTGGCCTTCCTATTGCCAGAGACAGACTCAGATGGGGGCCCTTAACTGAGTTTTTGTAGAATTAATTTATCGGGTAAACACTAAATGTTGAGGCAAGGCGATGCGTTCCCAACCACCGACGTTATGCGCCGAATACCACTGAGTCTAGAAGATCTCCAGTACCTGGCTCGGGAGAAGTTCGATCTACCTTTTGCAACACATGAGTGAGGGATCACAACATCTGGGCTTGCGGATCAACAAGGTCAAAATCAAGTGCATGGTGAACTCTCGAGACAAAGCAAGATTCCTCGGCGTGACAGGCCTGGAATGTGCAGATGACACCTACGAGAGGATGGTGTAGTTTTAAGTACCTGAGAACCCTCATGACTGAGGACAACAAGTACAGCGAGGAGATAAACGCCAGGATGGCAGCTGCTAATAGGTGTTAATTCACCATTCAGGAGTTCCTGAAGACTGCAACGTTCTCCAGAAGATTGAAACTCATTGTGGGCCGGGTTCTGGTATGTCCAGTGGTGCCTGTATACGTGCGAGCCGTGGACCTTAAATGGTCACAAGAACTTCATACGGGTTTGGGACAGAATGATCGTGATGAATATCTTCGGTGCTATTCACGATGAAGGGAAGTGGTGCATCAGGGCCAACGAAGAAGTCTGCGCTCTGTAAGGTGACCTAGAGATTGTCGCAGAGGCCATGAAGGGGAGACTGCGGTACCTCGAGCACATCATAACGATGGATCAAGCAACAAAGAAGTTCCTCGGACCAACAAACAAAGACGGGAGAGACGAAGGACAAAATGGCTGGTCAACGTCTCGGGAGATCTAGAGGCGTTAACGATTCGAGGCTGGAGAAAAGTTGTGGACCGAAAGAAGTGGGCGATTGCTATTGGAGAGGTCAGGAGCCTTCACAGGCTGTAGCACCAGGACATCATATGACAATAACTGGTGAACGAACTATTTTCCACTCTCCAAAAATCCGATTAACTCTGTCAGGTTTGAACCCGTGGTGTTGGGATACGGAGGCCGACAGTCTGCCACCAATCCACATAGGAAGTAGGATGATAAGCATATTATAAACACCAATTCAATCATTAGTACGTCATTATACTGTGTGATTCGCTATTTAGCTCCAGCCATCGCGATCACGTAGAACGCGAAAACGTGACGTCATACTGTGGCAGTTTCCTGACACCAGATTATTGTATGTACATCCACCAATACTGCGAGTGGGAAGAAGCGACAGACATAGTTGTACGTTAACATGTATAGTACGATGTAATTTAAAAGAACGGGACTTTTTAAAACGCGTTATGTAAATCTGAGAGGTTTGTAGTGCTAAATGAAGTATAACGTTGCTCACATCATCTTGCCATTTAGTGATCGTGGAGCAGTGAAGTGGTGTGCAACGTGTGTTTGCAGTCAAAGTGTATTACATGACGGGTACGGGTAGAGAATGTTAGCGTCATTTCAAGGTTGAGTGGCATAGTTATCTTCTATCACACGCTCAATATTCCACAAGACGGAGCAATGACATACACAATACGAATATCAATGGCAGCTTTATGACAGGAATATTGCCTGGTAACTGTGTGATTTAAAGGAATGGTAACATTGCATGGCCCCCAAGATGGTCTGACCGTGCAGTATGTGGGCTCTTCATGCAGGGTCACCTTAAGAGCAAGATGTAACGTACTCAACCTCCTACGACAGGAGAACTGAAAGCAAGAATACGAGAGAAAACTGCCAGGATTTATGTTGAGATATTACGTCGAGCCCGGGAAGATGAAAATCCACAGCCTGTTTCCAGTCATTCGACCGCACTCCTCTGGGGCAATTATTAATGGCTGACAGATGAAATGAAGTGATATTGGAGAGTGTTGCTGGAATGAAAGAAGACAGGGAAGACCGCAGTACGCGGAGAAAAACCTGTTCCGTCTCCACTTTGCCCAGCACAAATGTCACATGGATTGGCCGAGATTTGAACCACGGAACCCAGCGGTGAGAGGCCGGCGCGCTGCTGCCTGAGCCACGGAGACTAAATATTCTTTGGAAACTGCAAGAATTTGTTCGTACAAGTGATCATATACCTGGTGTTATTTTCTAGAAATGAACTGTCAGTATGAAATTCAGCAAATGTTATATTTTATTACGTCAATTTCCACTCGACAGATTTTCCATACTTCCGAGTTATGCTGTATGGTATCTCGTATTTGTGTTGATTCTGTACATAGACGTTCCATTTTTCACATTTAAATATTATTAGGTAGTGAGAAAAGGTTTCTGTGTTTTTAGAATATAATGTTCAGTTTTAATGTTACTGTATGATACTATTTTACCTTACTTTGGAATTTGTTCTGCCATTAGGCACTCAGCAGTGAGCCTGGTAACTTAGTGATGTCACCCCTCAGTGTTGGAGCAGTGATGTCCATGGCATGGCTTGGAGCTAGAGGCGAAACAGCCTCTCAGTTAGCTACAGGTCTTCGTCTTCCTGACAGCCCCTCACAAGTGAAGGCGGGCTTCAAGAACCTGCTGTCTTCATTGCAGGTATTGAACCACTATGTAATAAAACGATGAAAAACTATAGACATTTCCCTTAATTTTGGTCCAGGTATACAACACTAGCCCAGATATTTCTCTTCCTTTAGAACATTCAAAAGGTGTTAAAACATTTTGTTATTGGCTTTAGGTAGGAAGAAAGAGAGATTATTGAAAATGAACAATTAATTGTGCTGTAAAATGTCATTGGACAAGAGGAATAACTGGTCCACAGTTGAATGCCTGGCTGAGGGTTGTGGAGAAATTATTTCTCCAGAAATTTCCATCGCCAATCTTAATATAATTTACTCCTTTATTATTCGCAAACATATTGTTATTTGAGGGACTTCCAGATTTTGCACATTTTAAGCTATATATTATATCCGAGCGTTAGTTCTGTTTCTCAGCATGCTGGGGCGGACTTTGTTTTGCCCCAAAACGAGCGTTCTTGCTGGGGGTTTTCAACGCACAGACACGACGTTTTGAATATTTGAAGAAAACCTGACTGTGATTTTCGATTGTGTTAACATTTTCAAGACCCTCCCCACTTCCGTTTTGTAATATGTCCTTACTTAGTAACTGAAAGTAATAGAAGAGCAAAGTATTTTAGTACCAAGCGCAAAGGGTTCATATACGAGGTACGATGAACGTACCCAGCAAGGAATGACAGTGACAGTGTTGTGTTACAGGTAATGGTAGAAGTGAGATGGTGGTTGTGTTTGTTAGGAAGTACTGTACAACTATACAACCTTCCTCTCTTAACACTTCTCTTCCTTTTCTGTCGCTTTTTACACACCTGTGAGGTGGCTGGTGCGAACTGTGTCACACATATGTGGATTTGGTCTTGTTTTACGGCCGGATGCCCTTTCTGACGTCAACGCTATGTGGAGAGATGTAATCAATATTGCGCGTTTCTTCGGTGGTTGGTACTGTTTAGTGTTATCTGAATATGAAGAGGGGACTGTTGGAACAAACACAGACACCCTCTGAACCTAAGGCCTCAACGCTGACCATTCAGCCAAGGAGTCGGAACTTCCTCTCTTAACACTAATCAGATAAAATAATGGAAGAGGTCTGAACCTTCAAAGAATGAAGAAATCAGCAAAAGAATGGAGAGGGTCATGAAGGTCGTGAATACAAAAGACACTCTTGGCCTCGTAAGCCTAATACCGTGTGTTCCAAAGAGAATAAGAGTTAAGCAAGGGATTTTGGATAAGAAAAGTGAACGTGAGGATTTTAGTACAAGTAAGAACCAATGATGATGATACCCATGGTCATCAACCGACACTAAAATTGTAAAATGGTAGACACATGGAATGTGATGTCTGTCATGACACTCAATAATATTTAACCTGCTTTCCAGAAGTCATTGCCATTAAATGTTGCGAAATTGAAGGATCTGATGGACTTGTATAAAATTACTGTTGCGTGTTGGCGTGGTAGATAAAGGAACATAGAAACTGGTAGCGTTAAACTCTAAAATGTATTGACTAACTACTTACACACTAACACACAGGCATACAAAGACCAAAACGTATTCGACACAGTACAGGACACATAATCACACAGTTCGCGCTCTCTCTCAGTTCTCAAAGCTCAGTTACACAAATTCACATTCAGTATTACTCACAATCTCACTTAGTCCCACAGTTATTCTCGCTGTCGCTTTCACAGTCTTCAGTTCACAGCCTGCACACGACAGCCTCATAGTTTGGTATGACGTACGTTGTCCACTTGCTCCAGTAGAACTCTGTTCATTGCCCCATGCCGAAACCCAGTGATCTATTCCACGCTGCACCAGAAGCACGACGCTTCCTCACAGCAGAGACTCAACTTCACAGAGACAGACAGGCAGAACGAACACTCTACAGATTGTCTCCACAACTTCAGGCTGTCAACGCCCACAGTGACAGTCACACTCAAGTCGACTGAACTCCCTGGCAAATCCCGCGTGTCTTGAGTAGCTAGACGGCCCTTCGAGAGACTCCGGACACCACGAGCCCGTGGAAGTCTCTGGAGACGGAAGGTTCTCGGTTCAACAGTTCTTGTTCTTTCTTCACCGCTTGAGACTTCCAGCGCCGTGGTACTAACGGCAGCAGGGTCTGACCAATGCGCGGCTGACTCGCCTCTGGCTGGTTGTCGGTAGCAGGAAGAGAGCGGGCCTTACTTGATGATGTGCGCGCGATAGGAGCTTGCCCCATCCCCTAACTATACGTTGGAATGGCGGATGCCACGGCGTTCCAGAACAGAGTATGCTGGTTCAAATTAAAATATATTTCTTCACTGAACTGCAACGGGATACTCAACATCAGATGGTGCAGAGGATTTCGAATGGAAATTTTATGGGTAAAGTGGAAAATATTTCGATTTGTGGGGATGTAGATACTCAATGTTTATTATGGTACTAATAAACACTGTAATATGATGTTGTTTACCAGTGTAGAAATTCAACAATGAAAAAAAAATGTCCACATTCCTTGGTACAAAAAGGAGACAGTTCCATTCTGCTGCGTTGGAAACAGATTGTCGCATGCCAATAGTTCTGAATAATACATACTTAATAAGTAGGCAAACACTTTCGAATTCACTTTGAACAGACGAGCTCTGGAACATATTTACCAGTTTGCTAACACGTAAACATAACTGGAACTATTTCCTAGCAAGCCCTTCAAACTTGAGAACGATTCTGTTAATTATTATGCATTTTCTCTCTCTACCTTTGAATAAGTCGTTGTCTTCCAGGTTCATAACATTATTTGCTGAAGTTATGAAGATTCTTCTTTGGTTTCATAAGGGTTAGGTTTTTAATACGGTCAAGGCTTTAGCGCTTCGTCCAAGAACCAACCCCGAAGACTAGTATATCCCATTCAGTGTGGATCATCACCTTCAACCTGTCTGTCTTTGTAGGCTCTATCTGTATCTGCTACCGCCGGCATAGCTTGCATGATCATTTGATTACGCAAGCCCTGCTACTGTGTCAAGATAAGGATTTAAAGAAAACTTGCAGAACCGTGAGCTTCGCTACACGTACAAATTGCAATGAGTTTTATGAAAAAAAATCAACTATAAATGCACATTACCAGTGAAAGGACTGAGCTACCTAATAATATTAATAAATACGGTGAACTAGGTCTGTCTGTTCTACCGTTGTCTACGAGATACACAAGGCCAGGAAAGGAGCCACAGTTTTCGCCAAGAAACCGGGATTATTGAGTTCACAATCTCATCGCTAGATGGAGGCATTCTGAGATGTTGTTCAGTAAATTTAACATTAGGGAGATAGGAAGTGAAACGGATTTCTGTGTTTTTGTCAATGGAATCTAGGCACCAGATGGGCAGGAATCAACTTTGAAAATTGGCATGACTTCCTCAAATAATGAGTTAGGGAGAGGGTAAAACCTCGATAATCTAGCGCTTGAAATAACTGGTGAGGCTGCAGAATTAAGGACTTCCGAACAAAAGCCTCTCAATCGCAAGGTTTATAAATTGTGAAGAAGGTATACTGCAAATATTACCACCGAAAAAGAAAACAATTACATTGGTGCCAGTGGCGGCGCGTTCTATATGTTCAGTGGTTCATTGAACCCCCTGGAAATAGATAGGTCTAGGTGAAATGGTTTACCAGAGCCTATTCCTTAAATCAGCGCACGTAGCGGTATTTGACATCAACGCTCGGGTGCTCTCCGGAATCAGCGAAGAGGTTCAATTTCGGGACTCATGGCACGGGGCCGTGAGACGTAAGGAGGGTGCGCAAGGCGAGGGTTTATGAGAAGCAGGGAAAACATAGCCCAGGAATCGCTGGCAACTGGACCAGCGATAGACACGAGTTACATCGAGCAGTTCCGAAATTAGCCGAAGCATTGTCAGAGCGCGCGGTTAAAATTTGCCGTTTGTGGTAGGTTTTGAAGGGATTTTTATTTGGCGATTTTGCCATTCTGATGTAATTAACCGCAATGAGCCAGAATATTTTGCTAACTACGGTTTGTATAGCATCAATAGGCGTACGTAGCCTAAGTTTATGTAATTAAATGAAACTTTTCATTAGTAATACGTGTTTTATGAAAAGTAAACAGCAAAATACGTCAACACATAAATAACAGTAGTCTGCCTAACACGTTATTGCAGAAGTTATTCCTACGTAAGCAACGTCTTCAAAATGAGGGGAAAGTGGATCAACTTCAAGTAATTGCATCTCATATTCTCTGTCTTTCATTCTTCATTGTTTTGGTAACTTCTTCGAGCTGTAGCCGTGTCTCTGCAAAACAAAGTCACGTTTCTAATCAAGCAGTGTCACTATTTTACATCTATGTAAACATCAAGTAACAATAATAATTTGAAGACGTTATTTTCCATAGCAGTCAACCCCCAGACGCTTTATCCACGCGCCACCACTGATTGGTACTATTAATTCGATAATCTTCTGGGATATGCACCTGTCACTTAGTTTCAATACTCATAATTTCTTTCTTAATTCGTTTACCCTCCAGCTTTGAATTTTCCCTCAGACTTAGCGAGGGATCCCATCTCTACTGCCTCAAGGGTAGTGTCCTGGAGCATGAGACTTTGGGTCGGGGATACAACTGTGGAGGAGGATCAGGACCTCGCCCAGGCGGCCTCACCTGCTATGCAGAACAGGAGCCTTGTGGGGGATAGGAAGATCGGAAGGGATAGACAAGGAAGAGGGAAGGAAGCGACCGTGGCCTTAAGTTAGGTACCATCGCAGCAATTGCCTGGAGGAGAAGTGGAAAACGACGGAAAAGCACTTCGAGGATGGCTGAGGTGGGAATAGACCTCCTCCCCTCTACTCAGTTGACCTCTCGATGCTGAGTGCACCCCCTTCCAGCCCTCGTACCACTTTTCAAATTTCGTTGCAGAGCCGGGAATCGAACCCGGGCCTCCGAGGATGGCAGCTAATCACACTAACCACTACACCGCAGAGATGGACATACTCATAATTTATCGCCATAAAATCCAAGTCGTTATTTCCTTACGCATACATATTATAGAATTGTTATTTGTGGACTTCACAATGTAAACATATTTTAAACATTGTCTGGTGTAGTGAAACAATTTCCTACGAGCTGATTCTTCCACACTTTCCGTTTAAACATAAGTGAATGCTCGTCTCAGGAAAGAGTACTCTGGTGGGCTTCGAAAGAACTACATCATCGCTTGTTTGAAATGTCGCCCTTCCAGGCCTTTTGTTATCTTGTAGGCAATGGTTATACGTATTAAAGTCTTAAAATACACCCAGTAGTATATACATATACACAACGTGGCACCCGAAATGTCATACATTGAAAGTAGTTTATGGAGTTAGTAATTTTGGGTTCAGATCTATCTCATTTTCTGATGAAGAACCTTTATTTATGCGTGGACAGGTACTTGTACCCTACCTGTACGTTGAGTGATGCACTGTAAAGTGCCTCAGCCCCAAGCACAGGTTTTATTGCAGAAGTGGGAAGGGTGGAATGTACCGTATGTTGATAGATTTTGTTATTCTGACAATGAGAAATTAGATGGGAGAAAACGATTATGGATGTTTTAGAAAGATACTCAGATATAAATACCTCAGTTTATTTTATATGGGCCTGATATTAAAAAGTGGTTAAGCGTTCAACGGGAGAGGGGGGTGTTCAAACCCGGAAACCCCTCCTGATTAACGCCTCTGGATGGTAGTGATTATTGCTTTAAGAGAAAATACAACTGGACAATCATACTCTATTAACACAGAGGTCCGACACTTCGAAGAATCAAATTATCGGCAAGAGAAGGGAAAGGTCCACGAAGGGCGTGAAAATGAAAGATTCCCTAGGCCTCGCATACCTACTGCTGGGGTTTCCCTTTCTTCGCCTCGTACGACGGTCAGGGGGTACGGTAGACGCATTCTATTATCAACATCCTCAGGGGACAGTGTCAGCCTACCAAACTGGAGGCAATACTTTCATAATGTAGTATTTATATTTTAGAAATGTATGGTGATATAATCCTTGAACTATGTTTCTCTTATAGAGCACACAAACAGTCACCTTGGAGATAGCCAACAAAATCTTCATCCAGCAATCATCAGGTGTAAAGGACGATTATCGTCAAGCCGTTGTTGAGCATTTCCGCTCTGATGCCGAAGAGGTGGACTTTTACAACAACACAGAGGCCGTAAGAACAAGTATTAACCAGTGGGTGGAAGAGAAAACTCACAACAAGATCAAGGACCTAATTCAAGAAGGTAAGATACCTACAGGATAACTTTTGTTTGTGCATCCCTGACAGTTCCATTTTCCCCACTCGGCTCCAAGGTTTTGTAATATTCCTGAAGGCTCCCGTCCATTACGAACACAAATTCCTTCCTATTTTTCACCGGCTAAGGACTACTGGTTTCAACTGACCTCTATAATAATAATAATAATAATAATAATAATAATAATAATAATAATAATAATAATAATAATAATAATAATAATAATAATAATAATAATAATAATAATAATAATAATAGTTGACGCCTTATAGGCGACCTGCGCTTCTAAGAGGATGAATTCTAATGATGAAGGCTGTGAAAACATCCAGCCCCGAGCCAGAAGAATTAACTATTGCAAGTTAAAATCCCTGGTCCTGCCAGGAATCGAAATCGAGACCCCTTGGATCAAAGACCAGCTTGCTAACTATTTAGCCATGAAGCCACAACTGACCTCTGATAGCGAGCTATAGCCTCGGCTAAACATAGTAATGGGTTCCTTATTTCGCGTATGCGTCAGAATATTGCTGTTCTCGCTCCTGTAGGGATATAATCGTGAAACAGAAATCAGTTGGCTACTTGAAGAATTAATGCTATGAACAAATTCTTGGAGAAGGAATACGAGATGAAAATAAATATATCTAAAACAAAAGTAACGGAATGCAGACGAAGGAAGTCAGGCGATAAAGGAGATATTAGATTAGGAAATTTTTAAAGGAAGTAGATGAGTATTGTTACTTTGGTAGTAAAATAACTGACGATGGAAGAGGTAAGGAGAACATAACATCCAGACTAGCAAAAGGAAGGAAGGGCTTTCTTACGAAAAGAAATTTGTTCGTTTCGAACATTGATGTAGGAATTAGAAATATGTTTTTGAAGACTTTCATTTGGAGCGTGGCATTGTATGGGAGTGTAACCTGGAGAGTAGCTAGCTCAGGAAGGAAGAGAATAAAAGTTTTCGAAATGTGGTGTTTCAGTGGAATGCTGAAGGTGAAGTGGATAGAGCGAATCACGAATGAAGAGATACTGAATAGAATTGGAGAGAGAAGAACGACCGAGCGAGTTGGCCGTGCGGTTAGTGTCACGCAGCTGTGAGCTTGCATTCGGAAGATAGTGGGTTAGAGCCCCACCGCCGGCAGGCCTGAAAATGGTGTTCCGTGATTTCCCATTTTCACACCAGGCAAATGCTGGGGCTGTACAGTAATTAAGTCCACGGCCGCTTCCTTCCCATTCCTAGGCCTTTCCTTTCTCATCGTCGGCATAAGACCTATCTGTGTCGCTGCGACGTAAAGCAAAATTGTCAAAAACCATTAAAAAAAGTGGCGAACGATTTGGCGAAATTTGACCATAAGAAATAGAGAGTGATATGACACATCTTAAGACACCCAGGACTTGTTTAATTGGTTTTGAAGTAAGTGTGGGTGGTAAGAATTGTAGCGGTAGATTAGGGCATGAATATGACAAACAGATTAGGGTAGCTGTAGGATATAGGAGTTACGTTGAAATGAAAAGATTAGCACAAGATAGGGTGACAGGGGAGCTGCATCAAACTAGTGTTTGGATTGATTACCCAGACAACAAGTTGAAAGACCAGACGATCTTAGATGATAATATGATACATCCTGTTGTTGTTGTTGTTGTTATGTTTAGTCATCAGCCCGAAGGCTGGTTGGATCCTCAACAGCTCCAGCATCAGCTGTCATAGATGGCCTAGGCATCACTGAAGAGGCGTACTAGGGAAATAAGGAGTGAAGTAGTTTCCCGTTGCCTTCCTCACCGAGCCAGAATTTGCTATTACATATCACGCTGCCAAGCCCACAGAAATGCATGCACCAACCGACCCTATGAGCAACAGCTTCACGCCATCCATTGCAGGGAGTGACTGCATAAGGAATGGCATTACTAGTATCGCTCATACCTCAGTCACTTTCATATTGTCAAAGCCAAGGATAAGACAGAGAAAAATCTATGAAAGCGACAAAATTGCTCTAGCCTATACCAGAAGACAAGAGTGCACTGTAAACACTAGGTCCCGCCAGCAAAGGCACTAAGACCACTTAACTATCGTTATTACATACTTCACACACAATCCTCATTAAAATAAAATCGTTAAGGTAAAGTAAAATATTCCATTCCTTTGCTTGATACATGAAGATAGAAAAACGATCTGGCAAGTCATAAACTACGTTATGGAACGTTACAATTTGTGGCTATTATTACAATCCTGAATGTATCTATACGCAGGCGGAGGGACTGGTCCCCCTTATCGGCTGTCTTGAGAATTGTTTGCGGTGTATTTCCATTCTCGTACATTGAGGCGAATGCTGGGGTTGTACCTTAATTAAGTCCACGGTCACTTCCTTCATGCTCCTATCACTTTTCTGTCCCATCATCGCCACGGTGCGATGTAAAGCAACTCGTAAGAAAGGAGCATTTGCGTAGTAGAGTCGATGGGTGCATGGTATCGTTGTGGTGCAGTACAGCCGACAGGATGGTGCAGTGTGAGTCATTTTCTTGTCCCATCAAGAGGCAGTTGTGTGCATACAGTGTCAGTAAAAGTACAGTCTCTGTTGTGAAGGGACGTTGAATGCGCGTGGTGGGACTTGAGAAGGTCGCAGTTTGAGCAAGGGGCAAACGTAAAGTTCTGCTAAAAATTAGGCAGATCCACTAGCGAAGCGTTTCATATGATGAAGCAAGTGTTCGGCGACGACGAATGACCATTTGCAGTGACCTGATGATCACTAGTGCTGAAGATGATGGGACGTCTCTCAACCGGATCATAACAGGAGACGAAATATGGTGTTTTCTTTACGATCCGCAACTGAAGCGACAATCGGTCACCTAAAAATCTCCTTCATCAACAAGGTGATGCTTGAACTGTTTTTCGACTCATTCGGTATTGTTCACATGAAATTCATCCCACAAGGATTTCCTTCGCCGTGTAAGTGTGCGCCATGTTGTGCGGCAACATGTAAGACTCACCGTGTCTGCTGACAGCCTGCACTCTAGGCGCCAGTTCACGAATTTAATGACTCGACTACGTATACGCTGAGGGAGTAACTCTCTAGGTAGGCCCTGTACTTAACATATTCCGTATATGTTGTACGGTATATACAGAACGCGACCTAATATGTTAAAAGTTTGTTTCGAATAAATCATTTCTAAACCACAGCTGTCTCAGCAGGATATGGAGTAAGACATTAATTTGTTTACATCTACATAAGATATGCAATTATTTTACTATGTGATCGATTTTATCAGTTACATCAGTATGTTGTTTAATGCTGATAGAATTATTCTATTGTACGGTATGTGAAAAAACAAACGGCACTGAAATTGTTGCTCATCTGTTGTCCACGAATCCTTAGCAACGGAGTGTTAATTTACTGTATATAATAATTTGACCTGTTGCGAATTCAATGTTATGTTCCAATGACGTGCAATTACATGCCAGGGAGTCATTGAAGGTCATAGGAATGATAAATGCATGTGGACGGCATGGTGGTAAAATAAACTATTGATGTGCGGCGAATTTATATATTCGTAAGATATGAGCCGACACAACTCGCGACTTGATAGTACATCTTATGGATGAGAATCGATAGATCAAGCTCGGAACCCCGTGGTACACATCGGACCGCGTGAAAAACCGTGTAGTCACAAGCGGGTATCAATAAATATTTGCAGTAACAGCTGAGAAGAAAATAGGCCAGACATCACATCTAGTATAACAGACGTCAAGGGGGCCATGGATTGAGCCGGAATTATATACAGTCAATTATCTAACAGGCGTGTGGTATGACGTATTTCAGGTGGAGAAGAATAAACAATGGTAGCCTGCATTCCTTTGTGAATCTCTAAGATAACGTTCCTCAATGTCAAAGTCAGATGTAAAGCAGTCAGGATCATAGTCATGTAGTTTATGAAAAGCAGCCTCGTTTTTTATTGAAATAATGAAGTTTGATTTTGTTTTAAATGTCAATTCTTGAATGGTACAAAAAGGATTGTGAAGCAGTAGAGAGCTCAGCCCTTATATGCGAATTAAAGCTCATAAAATTTAAGAAGTTGAGGCCTAAATACGTTAACAAACTAAGTATTAGCATTGAGCGATATAAAATTTACACAGGCCAGTATTAATCTATAACAGTGGATTAAAAAAAATCTGTACGAATTCGATCTAACCATTCTGTTCAAGTTTCAGGTTGAACTCAAGATGTTGCCTATTTTTGTGAATAAGGAAGTTCATATAGAAGAGATGTCCGAGTAAACCAGTAGGATCCTGGTGGATCCACACTCTGCCGAAATGAATGAGATGGCTGAAAAAATAACCTGACGACCAATACCTATGGAGAAGCGAAGAAGTCAGATGAGTAGTCGAACCTTGCCCTTCTTGTTTACTTGTAGATGCTTATAGTAGAAGTAGATTTATTTCTTTTTAATGTCATACAGGTGATATAAAGTAAAATGACTTGAATGTTCTAACGTGCTAACGGTGTTGGTAACGTCATGTATTTCTACTACGTATATTAGAATATCGTTTTCCGTTGGTGAATACTAGGGTTAGGCGATCTTTCCTGCGTTGTTTTCCGTGTTAGTGGAACAGCTATAAGGCGTGTGTGATCTTGAATGCCACAGGTAAGTTTTGATGTGCTGATGTGTGAGATATTTGAAGTGGTGATCTTATGATAATGTATAATTCCGCGGAGTGTTGTGATATGTTTAGTGGATCGACTCAGTGATGGTTGTATGAATAATAGTGAAGCTCTTCAAAGATATTTAGCTCATTTATGTAGGGAATGATGATTTCTCATTATGTGGTGGACATTGTGTAGCGTAAAATATGTAGGGTCATCTAAAGGTATAGTTGACGGTATAAGCAGAGAATGATTTATTGAGTGGTGAATTGCGGTAGTAATTTAATTTTTTGAGATGGCCAATGGTTAGGATAATAGTATTGAGAGGTATTTCCGCCGCGTATATTTGAGTTTATTAGATGAGCGTGTTTCGTAGCGTTGTTTGAATGCTTTTCGAAGAGTTTGGTTAGGCATGCGAGCTGACATGAGTTTAATTTGGTATCACATGGGTAGCGGAATTTATTTACGAATATACGAGTAGGGTCTTCGACAAGCTACTCGAACGACAATTAGATTGCGAGATTATTGTCACCTGTACTGTAGATCAACCTGTGGTATTGCT
The DNA here is from genome assembly GCF_040414725.1 of Anabrus simplex. Taxonomy (NCBI): domain Eukaryota; kingdom Metazoa; phylum Arthropoda; class Insecta; order Orthoptera; family Tettigoniidae; genus Anabrus; species Anabrus simplex. The sequence goes on along the minus strand of NC_090270.1, from coordinate 246,486,904 downwards.
AGATGTAGTAAGTTAGCGCTGTAGGTGTATTTTCAGCAAGATGGAATGGAGCCGATGCAACGCAGATCGTCTGGCATTTGATAGTTTTCTTATTTATGTCAGTAGATAGTACCTTATTTCAGGTGCAGCCACATGATGCCGTTGGTTGGATGGAGACATGCAGTTAGTTGATTATGGAACACTGATATTATTATGTATTTGATGGATTTTCGGTGTTTATCACGCGCTGTTAGAAAATTCAAGTTATTACTCAGTTAGTTAGGTAATTATAATGAAGTAATAAGAGAAGTAGAGCAGGGAGGACAGGTTCGTCTAGTAATACGTCAGAAATGAACAAACAAGATGAACGATTTGAGACTGAAATTGCTGATTTTCCATTATATTACTTTATATTTATTTAATCGAATCAGTGTTGCGTAATGATGTGATTTTAACTTAATGACTGACAATTATTTTCAAGATGGACTTGATTCTTTAATACGGTGCGGTAGCGATGCACAAAGTTAATATATTTTTACGTTGCATATTCAGTTGTTCAATATATTGTAGTCAGTTATTTCATTTTATTAAAATTATTATACTTCCAATTTCTCATTGCAAATATTCATTTATGCTTAGTTTTAGTGAAATTATCTTGAAACTGATGTTAGATTATTACCGGACTAATTATTGATAGGATGTGACCGCTTCCTTTCCGAAGGGCCATGCCCTGAGTGGAGGATCATGTAAACCCCTGAAATCCAGTCGAGCGAATTATAAAATTTATTATCATCTCCGAGTTAGGCGTCCCACGAACGGTCACAGTATCCTTCTCAGAACATCGTTTCCGGTCATATGGTGTGGGGCGTAAGAATGTGCCGAGATTGCTTCACGTTAAAGATCAGCACGAGAAGCGATTTAATAAGGGGATGGTGGGTGTTGTTGATTATTGTTTTAATAGGAAGTACAACTAGAAAACCAACAACTATTAATACTAATCAGAGAGAAAAAGTACAAGAAATCCGACACTTCGAAAAATAAAGGTATTGACCAAAGAAAGACAAGGGCCGCGAAGGGCGTGAAAATAATACACTCCCTAGGCCTCGAAAACCTAATACTGGTCGGGGTCCTAAAAGAACAAGAGTTGCCTAAGGAAAGTCGGACAGGGCAGATGAAAGTGAGGAGCCTGACATAAGCAAGTGGAAACAATGCTAAGACTCAAGTAAGGTCCCCGTGGTTGCCAACACACGCTTGCAAGTTAAGAACCTCTGTGGTCCCTTTTAGTCACCTCTTGCGACAGGTAGGGGATACCGTTGGTGTTACTCTACCAGCCCCACCCACAAGGGGACTAATAAAGAGGCATCGAATAACACTACAATGTTAGTTGTTATTGGCAAGTTCCGTCACACGAAATCAGTCTTATGTCTACGAAAGGGGACAACACAGTGCCCAAGAACCGTCATACGAACGGCTTAATGTCGTTATATATAGAAATCACTACGATATAGTGAGCCGTGTACGTTCACAGCATATTAGGCCCGTATTTCATGCAAGGTGTGTAAGCTAAGAATAACTCTTCTCAGACTCGTGACATACGTAAATACTTGCACTAAGGCAAATAATAGGGATAAGATACATGTTGTCCTAGACCAGTGATTCCCAACCTGGGGGTGATCGCCCCCAAGTGGGCGATTTGGGTTATCAGGGGAGCAATAAATAAGTGGGGGCGATGAGTATTCAAAGGGTGAAAAATTAAAATAGTACTGTACAGTGGAAGTTGCCGGGTATCATTAGTCACAGGCTATTCTCAGCCTGCCAGTTCACTGCACTGACCCCTCTCCTGAGTCCCCACCTGTTGTTGCTCAGCGCGGCCGACTGGTGACTCAACCGCCTCCCCCTCCTGCCATCACAATACACTTGCCATTGGCCTACATTCGTCTTCAGTCTTAACTAGCTTTTGTGTGCCTCACCATCAGTTTTAGTGCGTTCGTTTTGAAGTGTAGAAGTTCATGCACAATGGATTCAGAAAAGAAGAAGTGTCGTCAATACTCAGCTGAGTATTTAAAATTCGGTTTCATGGCCTTACCGCAAAATTTGCAATTTCCATATTGTCTTTTGTGCGACAAAACATTTACTAGTAATGAAGCCATGAAGCCTTCGGGAATGAAAGATCATTTATCAAGAGTACACAGTGATAAAGTGAGTAAAGAACTTAGTTATTTTCAACACCTCAAAGCTAAAGCTGATAAGCGGCCTAATGTGAGTGAATTATTTAAAAAACGAGCAACCGATCTTGACAAAGGTATTCTTGCTTCTTACGAGATGTCCTTATTGATCGCTAAATGTGGTAAACCTCACATAATTGGCGAAACTCTTGTTTTACTGGCTACCAAAAAATGTTGAAATCATGCTAGGCGAGGGCCCTAGTAATAAGATAAGTCAATCGGTTCCTCTGAGCAACAATACTGTTACCAGGCGAATTGACGAAATCGCCACGGACGTTGAATCAAAACTCACCAGTAGGTAGAAAAATAAATTTGCATTACAGATTAATGAGTCAACTGTGATTGATACGGTAACAAAACAATTTTATTAGCTTATGCGAGATTTATCAATGAACAAAAGGAAATAATCGAGGAAATGTTGTTTGCTAAAACTCTGATCACTGATACAAAAGGATCGTCGATTTTTAAAGTGGTGCAAGATTATTATGAGGAAAAAGAGATTCCCCTAACAAACATGAGCGCTGCTCCTGTCATGTCAGGTCACCATGCTTGGTTTCTAGCCCACCTTAAGAAAGAAGTGCCAGAGGTGATCACTATTCATTGTGTCATTCATCGTCAACACTTAGCTGCGAAAAAATTGAGTGGTGTCCTGCATGAAACCCTAAACTGGTTATTACTGGTGTCAACAATACCAAAGCTAATTCCCTCAATGACCGTCTGTTCCGACAACTTTCCGAAATGTCATGCCCGTCGATTGTCGTCTATCCGGATAGCGTTTTATGTACAGGTGTTATGCCTGGTACGCATTCTGTCTAGCTTCTCAATAGATAAGTAACATATCCACATACTCGTCGCTGGAATACATCTCGAGGCAGTGAATATAAACTTTGCGTTGTGAATTGCTTCGAAGGAGGGGAGTTCGCGCAGGTATATACTTATCTGCCACCACATGTTGTTATCGTTCCAATGGGGCATACTTTGCCCTACCTGTGGTCTACGAAGCTTGGAACATGTACGACGTAGTTAACTGGCCACAGACCATCACCTCCTCATCTTTGTCCAACCCAGCACCATACCCAATGCAACGATACATACGGTCTTTTACAGGGCCAAAGAAACCTGTACATCCACTTGGAACACAAATGATAGCAAATAACATTAGCGGAATAATAAAAATAATAAAAGTAGCAATAAAAATATCACGAAAATATTTCAAAATCTAGATGCAATTTCGTCGATGGCCTTTATACCAATGATCTCTTACACCCGACGTTGAACAAACTCAAGCACTGTCCACCATCTTGACTAATGTTCCATCCTTACACCACAGAGGACAAAGTTCTGCTGGCTGTAAACCAGCTTGAAGTTCAAATATCAGACATAAGATGACACCTCGGCAAAGAGGCGTGATGATGCATCCTATTTCCATTTCCACTGAAATCTCACTTACCAAAAATTGGTTGTTTATTTCCTTATTCCTGGGAGGTCTTCAAGTACACGAGAGATAACGGCATATTTTGTGTCCTTACAGAAACCTTTATTCATCAATATGTTCAACAGTGGTGGATCGTGACAGTATTTTTAAGAAGTTTACACAATTTTTGTTCACGTCTCAAATGCGTCAAATTATACCGCAAATCAGTAAAAAATAACATATTCAATCCTTTGACTAAAAGTTCTTTGTACGGTTCCTTCTCCACTCATAATATGGTATAACCCTTATAACTGATGATCCATTTTATCCGATATTAATCTGTGAATGTACAATAAAACTACGAGTAAAATTACTACTTCTACTACCACCACTACTAAAATTCCGTACCATGGTGGGGTAAAGCGAGCCTCCTAGGGAGTGACGTCTTCTAACTTTGGTTAGAGTGTGGTTGTAGCCGAAAAGCCACGTAACTTACCGTGCTCCTCGCCTATGAGGACATCTGTGCATAAATCATGACATCATTTGAATGCGCATGCGTATAGTGTTCAGGATCATAGCACAAAATCCAGTGTGCTCGCTGCATTGTCAGTCAAAACTAACAGCTGTCAGTGTAACGGACCTTCGATATCAATCGAATGCTTTCGATGGGTTGATTAAATCAGGTCAAAACACAGGAAACAATTTTGAACTATCCATGAATGCGTGAATATGCTTGAGAATCGGGTGTGCACGTGCTAATGTACTCTTGAGAGCCAATGATGTTCAATAATACGGGGTTATTCTAAATTAGTTACCTGAAAGTCTCAATAAATAATTTCGAAATTGCTGATCGAAATTTGTTCAGATGCATATCAAATCTCGTGCCATATCATGAAGTTTTTTACCTAGCCGACAGACTTCACTCCTTGCACTCTCCTCGCTCGTCTGGCGAAAAATGTGATGCAGTCGCCAAGGAGCGGAGCGCGCGCAGTGTTGTAAGTGATTTCATGAAACGAAATTACCGTACAAAGACGTTTCAGATCAGAGTATCGGAAATCTCTGCCACAGGTGAAAACTCTCAAAGCATTCGTGGAGACAGGTTGTGTGGCATACCGAAATAAAGGACAGGAACGCCCTCGTGTAGCATACCACGTTGTGGAAGCCGTAAGAGGAACGTATGCAGGAATACCTAGAGCAAATTTGGAGCTGGCATTCCACAACATATAATACAGAGAATTTGCCAACGACGACTGTAGTGCAAGGAGTACAAGTTGCAACTGGGTCAGGTGCTCAGTGTATGTGACATGCAGAAACGGTATGAGTTCTGTGTGGACATAATGAACAGGATGGAAGAAGACGATAGTTTTCTTAAGAAGCTTGTGTTTAGTGATGAGGCGAGCTTTCATCTGAGTGCTACAATAAACATCACAATCCACAGCTGCAATGAAGTTATGGGAGAGAATCCTGCTTTGATTGGACGTGATGGGAACATAGCTTGGCGATTTAACGCCGCTGGATTTTTCTGCGTGCGGTTACGTGAAAGATAACGTGTACATCTCTCCACTTCCAACAACTCTCCATGATCCTCGTCAACGGACCACCGTTGCGATTGCTCGGCTAGAGGCGGACACGCTCACGCGTATGTGCGTTGAACTTGCGTACAGTTGGGATATCTGCCTAGTGACTAATGGGAGCCTCATTGAGCATCTGTAAAACATTGCAAACAAATCTTGATGGTATGTCAATGTATGCATTGGAAATAAACTACGTAAAATAGTTTTTATTATATTTACCTTTATTTGTAGTGGCGAAGTTAGGACTCATGGTCCTCTCTTACACTTAACCACACTTCATTAACACTGTACATCTGAAAGCAATATTCATATTCATATTACAAACTAGAAACAAAATATGAAACAAAATAACATAAACTCTATAAATATTCTTAGTCATGTCTTAAAACTATCGTTACAAATTAAAAGTTGAATGACACTAAATACCATAAGCACAGTAAACGTACATTCATACACACATTTTATACTGTGTTATTTTATGTTATATTCATATAACTAATTTAGAATAACCGTGTATTCAGAAACGTTATGAGCAATGTATATGGCACGTGATGACACACATTTTGAACACATACTGCATCTACTCAGTTAAATAACATTCCAGTTTGTTTGTTTTCCCACATACGGTAAATTTTTATTTAAAACAAGAACAACACATGAATATTGTACTTCTAAATGTGTTTAAAATATTATTAGTTATTCTTGCAATCTGGTCACATCATATTTGTTGCGTGCTCGCAGGATCGTTGCGTCCCGAAGCCCTGCTCGTTATCGTGAATGCTATCTACTTCCAAGGAGGCTGGAGGAAGCCTTTCGACGAAAGTAGTACTCGTATGGAGCCCTTCCACTTGACCGCAACTTCCACTGTGAACGTGTCCACCATGAGGCAGACGGACCGCTTCAAGTACGGCGAGATACCTGAGCTGAACTGTAAAGCTCTGCGAATGTTTTATCGAGGAAACAACGATGATCGTTGGGGAGATGTAAGTAAAAAATATATTACATACTTACTGTAAAACGTGGCTACTTGGGAAGCTTTTGAATTTAAATAATTATTCCTTTACACCTAAATAATGGCTGTGATAAATTGTTTCACTTCTTGAAAACCTGTATCTACACTTATAATCTGTTAATATAATTCAGAATAATTTTTAACGTTACTATAAATACGAGTATTTTGGAGTGTTGTGCATTCCAAAGTTACACCCATATATGTATATTTCTTCCCCTTTGTTGGTTATGAGATGAAGGTCGACATAGATAATATAGTAACAACGGTTGAATTCCTCAATGTAACCAGGGGAAAATTTACATTCCCTTACAATCTACTTACAATCTATAACACATGATATCTTAATTTAACCACTTTAATCCTAACTTCGTGTAAATTCACTGTAGATATTCGGAAAAAATGAAAATGTTCGGTAATCAACAAATTTGATAACAGTGAAATTCTTAGAATAATTAAAAAGATAGTTCTTGGCATCATCTACCTTATTTTAATACGGTTTTTAATTTCAAAAGGGAATGTAAATTTGCCCCTGGTTACATTACGGAATTTAACCGTTGTTAGTATACTATCTAGGTCAACCTTCATCTCATAATCAACAAAGGGGAAGAAATATACATATCCAAAACATATGGAAATTTTTTGGCAAAAACTTGATATACACCTTCTCCTGTGATCTGTCCATAGTATTCTTTTATCACTTCTTAGTGTACTCATTGCAAAATTACAAGTGTACCATTAGGGAGATCAACCGTTTTCACTTTTCCATTGTTCAGCACATAATACATACATACATACATACATACATACATACATACATACATACATACATACATACATACATACATACATACTTACATACATACATACATACATACATACATACATACATACATACATACATACATACATACATACATACATACATACATACATACATACATACATACATACATACATACTGTACCGGTTACGACCTGTACATGAGTATTTTTTGAGTATAAATGACATTTAATTATCACGCGTAATGTTCTGAGCACGCCTGGTTTGTTTACCGTCAGCAGGGCAAGCAAGCGAGTGAAGGACAGCTGTGAGCTGTGACGTAGCCACAGGGGCTAGCTAGACTGCCCGCCCGTCACACCACGTGTTCCCAGCCTGGACTCGTATATTCTAGATTCCACGTCACATCTTCCAGATTGTTCGACGGGGAAAATTTTGTAACTCCCGTAATAATTATGCTAGCGGCTTGAGCGATATGTCATCTTGTTTGGGATCACCTGAACGTCGCAATGCTCGAGGTTTAAGTAAATCCATCAAGGGATTCAGGAGATATTCAGTCAAGCCGTATTGCGACGTAGACGTCCCGGATCGAATAAAAGGAGGGCCCACTGTAGCCTGTTCGCTCAGTTACAGCTGAGCAGTCAGCGTGGACACTCAAGCTGCTACTATCGTCGTGTAGTGACAGTTCAGACGAGGAACTCTGTAATTTTCTTTCATAAAGTGAACTTGTATTTTCTTCGAGTGTGGGAGAACGAATTCTTCCAACTATTCTCAAGTGGACTTGCAATATTTCGAGTGTTAAAGAACATTTTCTAAGTCTTCATAATTGAACTTACAATATTTACGGGCGTTCGAGACTGGAATTTTTCCAATTATTCATGAAATGGACTTGTATTTTTTACGTGTGTTAAACTCATAATTGGACTTGTATTATTTACGTATGTTAAAGAACGAATTCTTCATAAATTGAACCTGCAATACTTGCGAGTGTTAAGAGACTCATTCCTCTAATAAACAGTGATTTACAAACTTTGCTAGTGATGATTTCTGAATGTGCTCAAAGTTCCCGTAAGCATAAATTTGTGATTTTGCCGGTACTGGTTCAAAGACTTCTAAACTTTGCCGGTGATGAACTCTAACTTCATTCAACGTCTTTAAAACACAAATTTAGGATTTCACCTGTGTTTATTCAAAGACTTGGATTCCTTGCCAGTGAGAGACTATAAATTTATTCATGTGGATGGACTTGTGTTTTTCGTCCATGTTCACTCAAAGACTTGTACATTCGCCAGTGTTGATTCAAAGACTTATAAATTTCGCCAGTGATAGACTGTAAATTTATTCATGTGGGTGGACTTGTGTTTTTCGTACATGTTCACTCAAAGACTTGTACATTCGCCAGTGTTGATTCAAAATCTTATAAATTTCGTCAGTGATGAACTTTAAATCTATTCAGATTTTCATGTGGATGGACTTATGTTTTTCGTCCGTGTTCATTCGAAGACTTGTACCTTCGCCAGTGGTGAACTTTAAATTTGGTCATAGTTTCATGAGAAGGGACTTGTGTTTTTTTTGCCAGTATTTATTCAGAGACGAAGACTTTTGCTAGTGGTGAACTCTGAAATTATTTATTTTCCTTGTATACAGAGACATATCATTTTACGAGTGTTAAATTTTGAAAGTCTTGACGAATAATAACCAGTGACTTCGCTAATAGGTTAATCACCCAAGGTTTTTATGAACTCAGATTTATCAGTACTGCGAGTGACCTTGGAGACATCAACCCTCTCAGTCACATTGGACTGAGGTAGCAAATGATTATTTGAAACATCACCAGGATCATCGGGGTTCAACCTGGGCCTCGAAAGTTCGAGGCATCTCTACCTTCTACCAACCCAGACAGTCCAGCCGCTTCTGTACGGAGTCCCTGGAATCTTCTGGAGCGTGATCCAACCTGCCCGGCTTGGTGAACTGGAGAATCCGAGCCATATTATAGGACTATGTGGAAGACAACTTATATCTACCTGGAGGTGATGTGCAATTTCATGTCTTATATGAATAAACTTATGTTCAGTCAAAGTCAAAGTTTTCTTGTAGATAGGACCCTACCTCCTGTACCGAGCCCTAGCTACTAGTCACCCAGTTTTTGCCCTGAGAACTATATACTTGCTTACTTTAAAATATAATCTGAGAGTCGGGCTCTTTTACCGGTACAATACATACATACATACATACATACATACATACATACATACATACATACATACATACATACATACATACATACATACATACATACATACATAACATAACATAACATAACATAACATAACATAACATAACATAACATAACATAACATAACATAACATAACATAACATAACATAACATAACGACCTGCTGCGTCTTAACCAGACCCCCTTTTGCCACCACTTTTCAGAGTTCCTGAAGAGCCTTCACAGCTACTGTAGCGGTCCCTGGGCCCCCGAAGTCCCCACTGTACTTCACCCCTACAGGCAGTCCCCTACTTTGGCTGTCCAAACTCCTTAGACCAGGGGATGGAATTAATTTATTCACACACATTTTTTATTTACATTAACCTGCACTGGTCGAATGCCCCCTAACATTTCATTTATTTTCTCTGCTGCTGTTTATTCTCTTCCTGAATATCTGTACAGATTTTGGAAAAGGATCAAACACTACCCCTGATAAACTGTTCCACTCCTTCACATCCTTTCCAATGAATGAAAATTTACCCCAATCGCTTCTGCTAAAATTCCTTCTAATTTTATATTTGTGGTCAGTCCTGCCAATATAATTATTTTCCAACTGAAGCCTCTCACTGATATCTTCCCATGCTTCTTCTCCTGTATAGGCTCTATATAATTCTATAAGTCTAGTTTTCTTCCTTCTCTTACTTAAAGTTTCCCACCCAAGTTCCTTTAACATTTCTGATACACTACTCTTTCTCCTGAAATCCCCTGTTACAAATCTTGCTGCTTTCCTATGCACACTATCTATTTCTTTTATTAGGTATTCTTGGTGAGGACCCCAAACACTGTTTGCGTATTCCAATAATGGACGAACCATACTTAAGTAACTTTTCTCTTTTAATTCTTTGTTGCATCCTTTAAGTATCCTCATTATGACATGTAACAATCTGTATGTATTCCCAACAATGTCATCCACATGACCCTTCCAGTGCAAATTATTTTCAAATGTCACACCTAAGTATTTGCACTTGCCATCTTTTGGGATAACTACCTCATACAAAGTATATTCAAATTCAGTTTTAAAACTCCTGTTTGTAAACGTTGTAACAGTTGATTTGCCTCCATAAACCTTCATATTATTCTCTTCAACACATTGTTGGATACTCTCAAGGTCCCTTTGTAATTCTGAACAATCCTCAATGTTATTTATTTCCCTATAAACAATTATGTCATCTGCATACAATCTTATTTTTGATGTTATATTATTCCCTAAATCATTTACGTATATTAAGAAAAGTAACGGACCGATTATACTACCTTGTGCAATTCCCTTCCAAACTTTCTCTTCCTGCAATACATTATTTCCTACTTTGAATTTCTGAACCCTTGAATTTAGAAATGTTTTCATCCAATGTGTAACCCTTATGTCCAATCCTATTCCCTCCAATTTCTTTAATAATATTTCATGTTCCAGTCTATCAAAGGCTTTGCAAAGATCTATGGCTATGCAATCTAACTGGCCTCCTGAATCCAATTGATCTGATATGTCCTGCTGAAATCCCACCAGTTGTGCCTCACAAGAAAATTTCTTTCTATATCCATACTGGCTCCTCATGAACCAATTTTTATCATCACATATCCCTCGGATGTACTTTGAAATTAAACTCTCCACTATTTTACAAACTGTACTGGTCAGGCTGATTGGTCTGTAGTGCTCTGGTTTCCTTTTATCACCCCTTCCTTTAACAATTGGTATTATTATAGATTCCTTCCATTCCTTTGGTATTACACTATTATTTATGACATAGTCAAAGAGAAATTTTAAATAAGGCATTATGTACCACACCATTGTCTTTAACACCTCCCCAGTAATTTTATCACTTTCTGCTGCTTTTCCTTGCAGTTGGATTTCTCGGAAAATATCTTCATTTGTGAATGAGAAGCTTCTTGTTTCCCTCTGTGTCTCTCCCTCTCTATCTTCTGTTTCGGTTTCGGACTCCTGACAATCATCTACTGAATCTCTGAATTCCCTACTAAAGAGGTCTGCTTTCTCAGTATCTGTTAAATAGTGTTCACCCCATTCTCCCACCATTGTAGGAATTTGGATTCCTTTTCCTTTTTGATTCCTGATATATGGATACAGCTTTTTTCCATTTCCCTTTGTGGTCATTACCCTCTTGAAGTATGCCATTCATGTAATTCTCTTTCGCTTCTTTTTTAACTCTATTCAGTTCTCTCATTAGCTGTTTTCTAGTTTCTCTACTCTCCCTACCCTCTTTGATTTTCCTTTTTACTATTCTACATTTTCTTTTTAATTTTTTTATTTCCCTTGTATAATAAACGGGGTCTGAGGTCATTTTACCCTTCTTAACAGGTACAAATCTCTTCTCTCCTTCTCAAATGATTCCTTTAAATTTAGCCCGATGTGTATCCACATTACTCCCTTCACTTATCCAACAACTGAATTGTGATTTAAGGTAAGTCCCAAATTCATCAACTTCAGTTTTTCTGTACAATTTCTTGTCTTGTGTGACCCTCTTATTAAGCCTTTTTGGTACCAGTCCTACATCCATTATTACAGCCTTATGGTCACCTATTCCTTCAATTACCTCAGTTTTATCAACAATTTCCCATGGTTTAACCAAGAATACATCTAGTACGTTATTGAGACGAGTCGGTTCTTGTACTACTTGTGTAAATTCTCTCTCCCAAATTAACTTATTTGCCAGTTTCTGTTCATGGGCTTCACTTGCAGCTCCATTCCATTCAACTTCAGGCAAGTTTAGATCTCCCCCAATTATTACCATTTCATTATTATTGTTTTTATGAGTATAATCTATTATTTTCTCAAATATTTCCATGTCTCTTTCCTCTCTTCCTAGTCTGTATGTTACTATAATTCCCATCTCCCTCATATTATCACAAACTAATTTTATCCCTAATATTTCATCCCGTTCATCGGTAAACCATTCATGTGAACAATAAGTTTCCTTCGCCAGAATAAACACCCCCCCTCCCTTTTTATCTCCTCGGTCTCTACGATAGACTGTATACCCTTCTGGAAATACTTATCTATTACCCACCCCTTGTCTCAACCACGATTCCACTCCTATCACCACATCAGTCTCATAAGATTCCATCAATGTACCGAATTTTAATTGTTTATTTACTACACTCTGACAGTTTACCAAGAGGAATCTCAGACCCCCTTCCTCCCTAAAACTTGACTGTTGCAATTGGGTAACCTGAAATTCCTTACTTTCCTGAGTTTCATTTTCTAGTTGACTGAGCCAGCTTGAAGTACAGCTGGCTCTTTCTACTAGTTTTCCTGGTCAATATTATAACTCAAGGGAGTTGCCTTTTTTACAGTACATATCTTAAGATTAATAAAATCTAGAACAATATTTGCTATCATTTGTTTACCTGAATTGTTTAGATGAAGGCCATGCTTTGGGTAACAGTGTCTCTCGAAACTACTGCTATCAATTACATGTGTATTACAAAAATGTTTACAAATTTTAACCATATTTGTATTAACTTTGTCCACTTCAATGTTCACACACAAGTCTCTAATCAAATCATGCCTGTGGGGCACGTTCACTACAAAGATGTTTTTTGTTGTTGTTGTTGTTAGTTGCTTTACGTCGCACCGACACAGATAGGTCTTATGGCGACGATGGGACAGGAGAGGGCTAGGAGTGGGAAGGAAGGGTCCGTGGCCTTAATTAAGGTACAGCCCCAGCATTTGCCTGGTGTGAAAATGGGAAAACACGGAAAACCATCTTCCGGGTTGCCGATAGTGGGATTCGAACCCATTATCTGCCGGATGCAAGCTCACAGCCACGCGCCCCTAACCGCACGGCCAACTCGCCCGGTGTGATGTTCGGTAGTAGATCATTGCCAGATGTACTTCACGCTGCTGCAGTTCCGTTTGTCAGTAGTTCCTTCCTTGTGTCGCACTGTTGCCAGATGTGTGTCGAGTCCTCGAGTGGGTTCAACCTCACCCGTTGCTTCTTAATCTCTATTTCCTCCAAGTTATTATGATATGAAAGGAGTAAGGTCATAATCACCTCTAGAGAAAAGATTTCTGGGCCAGTTGGCCGTGCGGTTAGGGGCGCGGAGCTGTGGGCTCGCATCTGGAAGATAATGGGTTCGAATCCCACTATCGGCAGCCCTGAAGATGGTTTTCCGTGGTTTCCCATTTTCACAAAAGGCGAATGCTGGGGCTGTACCTTAATTAAGGCCACGGCCACTTCCTTCCCATTCCTAAGCCTTTCCTGTCCCATCGTCGCCATAAGACCTATCTGTGTGGGTGCGACGTAAAGCAAAAAAAAAGAAAAAAGAAGAGAAGATATTAAAATCAAAATATATGTATAGTGATTTTATTGAAATTCAATAACACAAATATGAAAAATACATACATCCACAAGTTGACAGTGTGTCCACCAGCAGGAGATGAAACTATTGCAACAAAGAGTTTCTTCACAGGGGATGACGGTTAAGTGTACCTGTTGGAGGGGATGTGCGACTTTTAGTTTCTGCGCGTGGCACAGTTATTTACTGCATATCAAGTTCTGCTGTCAGCTGTCATAGATATCCCAGGTGTCACTGATGAGGTGTCCTGGGTAAATGAGGGGTGCCGTAGATTCCTGGTGTTAATAATAATGGCGCATGGGCTCCGCAAAGGCCTGGTACAGATCTTTCGAACTGACTCCTACGGGCGACCTGCGTATTTGTGAGGATGCGGCCTTGCTTATGATGAATTGTAATGATGAAGACGGCGCGCAAACCCAGTCCCCGAGCCAGAGAAATTAACCAGTTAAGATTAAGATCCCCGACTCCGCCGGGAATCAAACCCATGTTCACTTGAACTAGAGACAATCTCGCTAACCATTTATCCATGGAGTAGAACTTCCTGTGCTATTCAATACCATCTGCCAAGCCCGATGATATGCATGCATGATTCTGTGAGCGGCAATTTGACACTGTTCACAACAGGAACTGGTTGCATTAGTAAAAGGCTTTGCTGTTACTGTTCACACCTCATTGGTCAGAACCGAGCGTATTGGTCACTCCTCTTAACGCTTTACGTCTATGGGGCCAAGCTCTGCATTCGGGAGATGAGTAGGTTCGAACTTCACTGTGGCTGTCCTGAGGATGGTTTTGTGTAAATTTTCCATTTTCACTTCCAGGCAAACTTCGGGAGATTTCCTATTCATAGGCGACAACCCATTCCTTCCTAATATTCACCATCATTCATTTCATCTCCATTACCTGTTCAACTGAAATTATTAATTAATTAATTAATTAATTCATCAATTAATGGTTTATTTACACTTTATGGCCTTAATTGGACCACTTTAGTCAGTTTTATAAAAACGATTTTTCAGTTTCCTGTCAGCCCAGTTCTTCTTCATTCTCTCGGGTCTTTATTATTTCTTCGTCTGAAATCACCAGTCCCGTTGTCCGACTGTTGTTCTTGGTTTGTAGTCTGGTTTGTTTATGAGTTTCTTGATCTCGTCTGTTTTATTTCTTAAATCGTCCATCGTAACTTTTAGCCCCCGCTTATCTTCTTTGATTTCTGTAATCCTTCTAATGTTACTTTTACAGTTCCATAATTTTTCTATAATTCTCCTCATGATCCTGTTTTCTGGTGTCTTGAGTAGATTTCCAAAGAATGAAATTAGTTTCTTCCTGATTGTGTTCATTACCGATTTCATTTCCTTGTGGATTGTTTCGTTAGAATGGAGTCTCCAGTGTACTTTTTCTTGGTAGTTTTTGGTATGTACGTTCTTCTTTCCTTCTTAATTCGTTTACCCTCCAGGGTTGGATTCTCCCTCGGACTCAGCAAGGGATCCCACCTCTACCGCCTCAAGGGTAGTGTCCTGGAGTGTGAGACTTTGGATCGTGGAATACAACTGGAGAGGAGGACCAGTGTCTCGCCCAGTCGGCTTCACCTGATACGCTTAACAGGGGCCTTGTTAGGGAATGAGAAGTTTGGAAAGGATAGGCAAGGAAGAGGGAAGGAAGCAGTCGTGGCCTTAAGTTAGGTACTATCCCGGCATTTGCCTGGAGAGTAAGCGGGAAACCACGCAAGACCGCTTCGAGGGTGGCTGAAGTGAGAATCAAATCCCACTCTTCTCAGTTGACCTCCAGAGGCTGAGTAGACCCCGTTTCAGCCCTCGTACCACTTTTAAAATTTAGTGGCAGAGCCGAGAATCGAACCCGGGCCTCCGGGGATGGCAGCTAATCACACTAATCACTGCACCACAGAGGCAGATATTATTATGATGATGATGTTGATTATTATTATTATTATTATTATTATTATTATTATTATTATTATTATTATTATTATTATTATTATTATTATTATTATTATTAGCTTATGGCACATTACATAAGTACATTAAACATAGGCTTGATAGATACAAAAACAATGATGAAACACTGGGGCAATCTACAGTTCAAAAGAGGATTTCACAAAATAATATCCAGATTGACCAGACACTGTAATGGCTTACACTGAAGCTGTGAAGGCAGACCAGCCGTGAAATATGCCATGTAATTTCATCTCATTTCATCTCATCCTCAATCCTGTATCAGGGAACGGCACTAAGTGGTAGACATACCTCAGCCACGTTCATAATATCAAATATTTTCCCTTCTTTAGCCATTCTGAACGCAGTAATAATACAATTTCTGTAGGAACTTACGACTCACTCCTATGTATAATAACAACAATAATAATATAAACTATTCAAAATAAATAAAAAATTAAAATAACTTCTAACGTGGCTTATCTGCAGCCTAGTTAACTTTGTCTCGTTTGAGGTACTTTCCTCCTCCATTTATGCAACTCTCCCAACGTTGTTGCTATTCTGATAGGGAACTCGTTGAACCATGAGCGGTTCCGCCTGAAATTTCAGTTCGATCCCTTCAATTGGCATAAATCGTCTTTCTTTAAGTGCGAATTTCAGTTCAGGGAACAGGAAAGTTCTCTCTGTGCTATATCAAGTGGTAGGGTGGATGGGGAAGCATCCAAAGTTCGTTAAGGCCTGACACCGTGTTCCCATTGGTGGGAAACATCTTCACCAGCAGAGTGTTGGCTGGCTGGATGGCAGAGGGGGTATACAATTTCTTATCACCAAACTGCGTGCCATAATTCTGGGTTCAGTTCCAGACCTCTTCGCTGTGTGTGTATCGAGTAAGGAGATATGACGCTGTAGATAGTGAGTACGTTACGCCTTGAGCAGACCGCATGGTGGTACTTGACAAGAATAGGCTATGTGTCAACATCAGGTTTCACCTTGTCCCTACCTCCTTATGATCATCACACACATACACATAGTTACACCGACACAGACGCGCAGGTCGCACATGGGCGTCAACTAGAAAGACCTGCACCAGGCTTCCCTGCACGCCACACATAACATCACATTGTCTCTTTCACTGTCCATATTACTTTCTTCCTCTTCCATCGCTTTCCCCATACCTGTTGGTTCGCGGGTGCGAATTGTGTAGCACATGTGGATTTGGTCCTGTTTCACAGCCGGGTGCCCTTCTTGACGGCAATCCTATGCGAAGGGATGTATTAATTTCCTTATCCGACGAAAAACAAGGTAGAATTCTTTACCTTTCGCAGAATACGTTTTCCTCGTGAAAAGACGAGATTTTCTTCTGAAGACGTGCAGCAAAGTTCTCCGCGAAACATAAAGAATTTCACCGCGTTTTTTCGATATGTGAAAGCATCAATCTAAATACAGTAAAACCTGTTGATTTGATAACGTCTGTAACGTGATCACCTGCCGATATCGACCACAATTTTCGTGGAACTAGCAAATCCCAATTAGTTTATACAATTTGTACACTTTATATAGTTTATACAGTTTGTACAATTTGTCTAACTTGATTCTTGGCCACTGTCTGGCTATATCTCAAGCATTTTTCAGCTGCAAAATTTGAGCACTGTATTTGAAACTTGGTGTGGTAGTACACTATACGTATATTCCTCATAATGTAAAATGGCTGCATTCCAAGCATATTGCTACCGTCCTTATCAGTCTTCTCAAATGATGATGTGCAAGTAAGACAACGCTGATGGGTGTCCCAGTTTAAAATTTGTCTGGGCTTAGGGGATTCCAAGAGGTTGCCAACTGTAATAATTACTGTCCGATTTATGATACCACAGTTGCGGAAACAAGCTGTGTGCAGTATTCATTTAAGATTACTACGTTTGGTTTCGATCAAACCTGGTCAGTCCAAAATGACCATGAAGCAAACATGTAGAGTATTAGAGACATTTTTCTAAGAAATGTACTGTACATCAAGGTGTCGTTAATGGAAAATAGCGTGTTCATTCAGGCCGAGTTTGAATTGGATAAAGTATGTGTACACACCGCAATACAGAACAATATTGTAATTTCTACATCCTCATTTCCTTTAAAAATGCTGTACAGTGTTATTTGTGTAACATGATCATCTGTCTATGTTAACCAGGTTTGACCGGAACCGAAGGTGGTGAACGTACACACGTCTTACTGTACCATATATATTATTCCTGCATCTAATGCAAAACAACCATTGAAGTCCACCTGCTCGGAAATATTATTTTCAATATATTATCATAATTGTTTGTTCAGGATGCTACCCAGAGTATGCTGATTCTCCTCCCTAATGAGATCGAAGGTCTGGCAGGTTTGGAGGCCAACATCACGACTCTTAATGTGTCGGACATAACGAGCAGACTGTCATCTAGTGAAGTCATCGTTTCCTTGCCACGATTCAAGGTGGAGAAATCTCTGAAAATGAAGGATGCGCTAATCCAGGTAAGTATTTCTAGAAATATTTGAAGTGAAACAACGTTCAGATTAGGGTTGGGGGTCATAAGTGAAAAATTGAAGTAACTTTTTTCATGAAACACTTCAAAATATTACAGATTAAAAAGTATTAAAAGGTATTAAATGGACGGGAATGGTTTGTATTGTTACGTATAGGCGGTAGCAGTAAATAAATACATGACTGGTAGCCTTCACTCTGAGATTTATTGACTAATACTAATTGTTAACACAACTACAAAGGTACACAATAACTAACGTTCGTGCTTTCTCTATTCGGTGTTATAAATTATTCTGTTTGACACTTGCAGGCTAAATCATCAACCCTTCGGTCACTTCTGCGACTGTTACTTGAACCCTCGGACAGTTATTTAATTAATGAATTAATAATTAATGTATTTAATACAGTATACAACAGAGGATTGGTTCTATTACAGTAGACTAATTGAAGAAACACACTGAGTGAAAATTACAGAGACAAAATAAGAACATAAAAACATAAAGAGAAAAACTAATAGTAAAATATAATTTCA
Organism: Anabrus simplex; assembly: GCF_040414725.1. NCBI lineage: Eukaryota > Metazoa > Arthropoda > Insecta > Orthoptera > Tettigoniidae > Anabrus > Anabrus simplex. The sequence goes on along the minus strand of NC_090270.1, from coordinate 246,468,341 downwards.
GATACTTTTATACAGGGCCTACACCGAATATATAATGCAGTCATATATTATGTTATGGTAACATACACAATAATTTATAGAAAATTATTAAATTAAGATTCAGTGACCTACATATATCATCTTAACAGCGATGGTCATATTGGTAACAAGGAACAAATATACAAACATCTCTCATAAGAGCACAGTTATATAAATGAAATGAAATAAATCTACAAATTGTGACATTCGGATTTTATACTGTGAACAATCCTTTGACGAAAACGAGCAATTTTGAAAATTTTAAATCAAAGTCAATGTCTATGCCCTTTAACATTAAGTTATTAAATGCTTCACACATTCTCTGCACTGAGGAATTTTCATGGTAGATGGTTTTGCTTCGATTACAATAGAAAAATTGCCTTAGATGTAAGCTATGTGTTTTTACATGAAAAGTAAACTGTTCAAGCAAAACGCTATTGTCTAATGTGCCATTCACACATTTGTATAGAAAAATCACCTGTGATATTTCTCTTCGATTCTTTAAGGAAACAAAATTAAAATCACGATAAATTTCACAGTGCAACTAGGAGTATTAGTGGCCACGCAGGTACATTTCGCGCGTGCGTAAACAGTCTTGCATTCACACACCCGATATTCGTCGTTCCTCATGGTCCCACGTCTCTCAGATGCACTGTTCTGCCTTCGCTGTCAGTTCACAGACAGCTCTCCGTCGAAGCTGTAGCATGCTGATCCACTATTCCACAGCAATATACATACTTCACAGACTGTCTTGCTGGCTGGATCAGTAGCAGAACTGTGTCCAAACTGAATCGTCGCAATCTAGTCTGCAAATCTACAACGCCACTTGCACATTTATTGGACAGACATCACAGGGGGAGGCATGCTCCGTCTCCATGGCGGCGTCCTTGGTCTCCGGCTGGGTGGCTTGGACTGAGTCGGTATTAACCGCCATATTCTTCAGCCACTTGTCCCTTTTCAGCGTCTGGGTGGTGGCGGCGGCTCTGTTCTCGGTCACGGTCCTTCTAAATGCGTCGGCGTTCGTCCCTGGTACGTCGTCCCTCCTTGGTAATCAGATAACGTAAAACAGAGTAAAAAGCTTGCAACCGCTCCTGGTTGTAATGCCTGATGATGATGTTGCCTCCTGGTAGGAAGCTCTTAACAGACATGGCCGTCGAGATCTTCTTGCCTCCGTGGAGGGAGCGCCGTATCCTGTCCAGGACTAAGCCACTTTCAGAAGTTGCTTTAATGTATTCGAAACGTTGACCAACTTTACAGAATGTACAGAAAACAATAAAAAGATTCAATCCAGAAAAGAACCAAATTACTTTTCGTACTTACCCTCGCAGTAACATTCGTATATCCAGAAAATAACTGCTCTCTGGGTATATCTCAGTCACACAGTTTGATGTTAAGGTTGCACATGAGCAGTCACTTTCTTTTTTGGAGTTATTAACTGCCGTCCTCGCGAAGCGATGAGGATACAGATTTACATCGTTCAATATTTAATAACGGAGCATCCAAGGCACGTTGCGGAAAACTGCGAGTTTGTTACCATCTTTGAAATGGTCATTCGGACCTCCAGTTGGGATATACGGTTAGTAATTAGATTTTTTAACACGGGAAAGAAATCACCATCAATTTTAAGAAACTGAGGTCTGAATGTGACACGTAAATGTAGGGTTGGAAAACGTGGGTTAGGTCGTTTAATGAAGGAATTGAAAACGTGCATGCCTAGGAGCGTAATCGCCGGATGTCCTTGCTCAGTGATGATATGCTCAACAATGATGGAGAGAAGATTCGTGCCGATAGATGATTCGAAATTTCTGACCTGTTTCTACAATTTTCTCGCATATCAAGTTCTCTTTTGCGCGAAATTGTAAGTAAATATATCTAGCCTACTCCAAGAAACAGTGTTCGAGAGGGGGGGCTGAAATGCTAATGAAACGTATGGGATTAACTTGAAATTATTGCTGCCGTACAATTGAGTGGAAATATTCCATTGAAAACGATGTCGCCCTGTGGGACTGCCTCGTTACTGCTGTCACTGCGTTAGTGGTAAACGGGTTCATCGAAAGCCAAGAAATTCAAAACAACTCCTGTAATAAAACGCATGTGCACAGCATCCTCACACTATCAGCGAATTCATTAATGAAATTCATCCCATAAAGCATAACAGTCAACGGAAATGTTTACTGCCAGACTCTGAAGAAGTTTCGCCGTGCGATACAGAATAAAATTCTTGACCCAGTGAGCTCCAGCGTCGTACTCCTGCACCATAATGCCTGACACTAGAACTGTCCAAGTCATTTCACTGGGAGTAATTCAGTTCCCCTATAGTCCGATATAGTGCTGAGAAACTACCATCTGTTTATCCACCTCAATGAATTTATGGCGACCGGGTGAGTTATGTGAGCGCAGCTGTGAGCTTGCATCCGGGAGATAGATGGTTAGAACCGTACTGTCGACGGCCCTGAAGATGGTTTTCCGTTGATTTCCATTTTCACACTAGGCAAACGCTGGGGCTGTTTCCTTAATTAAGGCCACGGCCGCTTCGAGCCATTCCTAGCCCTTTCCTGTCCCATCGTCGCCATAAGGTCTATCTGTGTCGGCGCGATGTAAAGCAAATAGTAAACATTTTTAATGGCGATCAGAATTTCGAAAGTGATAATGTGACGAAAGGAGGCGTGTAGAACACGTTTAAGTCACAAGTGGCAGTTTTCTATGTACAGGTTGTCTTGAAATGTATTCCAAGCCTCAATATGAGTGGCGATAAAATAATATATTTTGCTTCTTTGCCGGCCCTGTGGTGTTGGGGTAGCTTGCCTGCCTGTTACCCGGAGGCCCCGAGTTCGATTCCTGGGCAGGTAAGGAATTTTTATCTGGATCTGAGGGCTGGTTCAAGATCCACTCAGCCTACGTGATTACAATTGAGAAGCCATCTGACGGTGACATGGCGGCCCCGGTCCAGAAAGCCAAGAATAACGGCCGAGAGGATCCGTCGTGCTGACCAGACGACACCTCGTAATCTGTAAGCCTTCGGGCTGAGCAGCGGTCGCTTGGTAGGCCAAGGTCCTTCCCGGGCTGTTGCGCCATGGGGTTTGGTTTGCTTCTTTACAATTTGCCTCACCTCGCGCCGACACAGATGGGTCTTATGGAGACGATGGGATTGGAAAGGGCTAGGAGTGAGAAAGACGCGACCGTGGCCTTAATTAAGGTACAGCCTGATTTGAAATGGGACACCACGGAAAACCACATTCGGGGTTGCCGACAGTAGGTTTCGAACACAATATCTTCCGCATTCAAACTGATAGCTGCATGACCCAAACCGGGCAGCCACTGGCTCCGTAATAAGAATAATAATATGGCCTCCACTACCGTGTGTACATAATTTGATCCGACACCATTTGGGCAGATGGCAGAGATTTTTGTGGCCGTTTGCCTTGCGCCTTCAGTTTTCATACATCCTGTACAGGTAGAGCCCTGCACGGATGCGGATATCAATCCGCGGAAATCGACGAAGTTAGTGCCTTGGCAGATGTAAACTGTATCGCAGTGGGGATAATTTTGCTGATAATTTCTAAATAATGAAGTTTGTTGATATTCACTCAGGTATACCCTCATTTTTCCTTGTGGTTAGGTGACCCTTGACAGTGGTATGGGAGAATGGTGATATATAAAGAGCCTTGAGACCATAAAGCCGTAAATCTATCTAAGCCTAACTGGTTCCTGCCCACAATTAATGGAAGGAAGGATCAAAGGTCAATACGTCGGTAGTTGCCGCAAGAGAAAATCCGTCATAATCCTGTGACTGTAGGGGTTCGGTTGATAGGTTTCAAGCCTATTTTGCTGTGTTAACAGATCTATGCGTTTCAATACCTTGGGTGTAATATACTGTATTAAATATTTACAATATCCGCGGAAAACCATTCGGGGATGCGGATGCGGGTACGGATGCGGATAATACTTTGTATATCCGCGCAGGGCTCTATGTATAGGGTGTGTATGTGTATAGAAGTACATTTGGTGACATTATGATACGCTGTAACTAAAACATTTGTTATATTTTTAGATGGGAATCACTCATATCTTCGCCCCAGGAGCTGATCTGTCTGGAATAACAGACGCCAACGTGTATGTAGACAAGGTGATCCAGAAAGCGTTTGTCGAAGTGACGGAGAAAGGAACCGAAGCAGCCGCTGCTACATGTAAGTAAACATTTGTTCTGTCTTGTGGAGGAGGGAAGTATCACATTTATGTACATGGTGTCAATATATTCATTACTGGTATATTCTTGACTGCAGATCTGTGATGGAGTAATCCTGCGTTAAGAAACCGATTTATTTAATATCTTCTTATGTATTTATTTAGCGTATGGTGAATACAGTATTATACAGAGTGTCCTTAAAAAAGGTTCCAGTATTTACAGAGGAGCCAGCACTCAACAAACGAAGGAAAAAAGGTCCTATAAACATTGGTCACAAACCCACTATCTCCAGACTTATGGTCCGTTACCACTGCCATGTTCCAATAATTTACGGAGGGCCGTATGCAACAAAACTCCACAGTTCTATCCCTCCAGGCAAGCAACTCAGTGTTGAAAACATCCTAGTGATATGAGCTACAAATTTAGGTAAATAAAATATAGATAACTAGCTGTTGCACACCGCTTCGCTCGCGACGATTTCGTAATTTAACAAAAATGAATTGTTCCTCTGTACTGCACTAAGATATCTGAAAATCCCTCAAATATAAAAACTAACCGAAAAATTGTATTTCATTTACCCCAGAACCTCTTTGTAAACCACGTTTGTGGCATTGCCTTTTGCGGCTAAGATGACCAGGCTACTGGCAGAGCTAAGTCTGGAACATGCAACATTGAACTCTACATGTGAGCAGAGTCCTGCAGAGTGGCCCAGCCTATGAGCTGCTTCGGCAATAGATTGCAATGGGCTTTGAAACGCTCGAACATACGAAGCCTGTGACGTCATCGCACGGGCCGGTCTGGGCCAGCGCTCTGTCATTCGTACGCGGTGAGCCAAGGACAGCGCTGTGGTAGTTCCATGGGCTGACTGCTTCAATGTGTACAGCGTACTGCGTGTCAGCGGAGTACGTTGCATTACGGTCGAGTGGAGACGATCAGGTTTGCTGTGGTTTTCAATTTGACTTCTCCGTCTATCCTGTTATCGGAAACGAATGTGGACTGTAGTTCCAAGAGAAAAGAAACCGTGGCAAAAAAACCGTGAAGTAAAAAAGAAAGAAGAAACAAACGAACTAAAAACCGCACAATACAAGACTTCTGAACCGGGAACTAAACTTAAAAGTCGAATTTGGTTGGTATTCAAGCCTGCAGTTGACGGTGATAGGAAAGACGCTAATTTTGTGTGCTGTACGATCTGCGGTGAGTTACCCGCTGCATTTCGCGTGGATTTCGTAATTTGATAAAAGTAATCGTTCCTCGGTACTGTACTAAGACATTGTCTGAAATTCCCTAAAGTATAAAACCTCAGTAAAAAAATGAGTTTCATCTACCGCAGAAACTCTTTGTAAACCACGTTTGTGGTATTGCCTTTTGGGGCTAAGACGACCATGCGACATGAAACTGTACACGTGAGAACGTCTTCTCTCAAGTAAAAAAAAGAGTGTCTTTATTTTTAAAGGAAATTCCAAATACATATTTCCACCTCTGTAACATCTTCAGATTTTGAGATGTAAGCATCCGCATAAAAAGAATTCAACCCCTTTATCAGCCCTTCCTCCACCCCAACCTAAGTGGATTTTCCGAAAGCAAAAAATGACATGTTTCTTTATTTTTAAAGAACATCACAAGTACCATGTCTGTAACATGTAATGTTTTTGACATACACTGTAGATATTCTGGTACTCATTTTAAAAATTCACCTGCTTTTTCAATTCTTTTCAGTCCCTTAAGTGGTTTTTCCTACAACAACAAATACGTGTTTATTTTTAAAGGAGCTGCCAAATACCAATTATCACGACTGTAACATCTTCAGTTTTTGAGATATTTGTATCCTCATGAAAATAATTCAACACCTGTTTCAACCCCCCCTCCCAAGTTGATTTTACCCCCCAAAATGAGTGTTTTTTATTTATTTTGTAGGTAATTTCAAATACCCATTTTCACGTCTGCAACACCTTTAGGTTTTTTTAGATATAAGTATCCTCATACAAATAATTCGACTAATATTTCAGTCCTTTCATGCTCCTTAAGTGGATTTTACGAAACCAAAAGAATACGTATTTCTTTCTTTTTAAAGGAGACTCTAAATGCCAATTTTTACGTCTGTAACAACTTCAGTTTTGGAGATATCAGTACCCTAATAAAAATAATTCAACCCCCTTTTCAGTCCCTCTTACCCCCACGTTAAGTGGTTTTTTCCAAAAGTCAAAATATTACCTGTTTTTTATTTTTAAAATATTTTTTGCTAGTTGCTTTACTTCGCACCGACACAGATAGGTCTTATGACGACGAAGGGACAGGAAAGGTCTAGAAATGGGAAGGAAGTGGCCGTGGCCTTACTTAAGGTACAGCCCCAGCATTTGCCTGGTGTGAAAACGGGAAACCACGGAAAACTATCTTCAGGGCTGCCGACAGTGGGGTTCGAACCCACAATCTCCCGGATGCGAGCTCACAGATGCGCACTCCTAACCGCACGGCCAACTCGCCCGGTTTTTTAAAATACAAAAAATATCAGTTTTCACATCTGTAACATGTTAAGTGTTTGAGATATAATGTAGATATGCTCATCTTAAAAATTCACGCCAACCCACATTTCAGTCCTTTTTACCCCCTGCCCCCTTAAGTGTCTTTTTCGAAAACAGAATAATACATGTCTCTTTATTTTTAAAAGAGACTATAAATACCACTTCACGTCTGTAACGTATTAAGTTTTTAGATATACTTGAGATATGCTCAGGGATTGTGTGTACCAATTTTGGTTGGCAGCTATGCCCGAACGTACACGCATAATCTCGCTGCTGTAGAATCCTGGACCTGACGTTGCCATGGTTGGGGCAGTTCATTTCTTTGTCCGATTCCGAGAGCAGGGGTAGTGTGGTGCCAATATATCCATAACGGTTGGTTTTAGGGCATTAAAACATGATTTTTAGGCTCGTGGGGCTTACCGAGTTTTGTTCTTTGCGTCAAGGGGCTTAAAATGATCTTTGTGTCGTCCTTGTACGTCAAATTGGATATTTCGCCTATATTAGCCTAGAATTTTTATATCTCCCCACATTGCCCCCCCCCCCTCGAATAGTTGTGAAAATAAAATATAGTCTATAGCACTCAGGGATAATGTATCTTTCTATTACTTAGTGAAATAACTTTTAGAATCGGTCCAGTAGTTCCTGAGAGTAGCCATTACGTACAAACAAACTTTACCTGTTTATATATTAGTATAGATTATGGGAATATATTATTAATTTACTCCTAAAATTATAGTAATTCTTTTAATTATCGTTATCCGGTCGATTAGACTAGCAGTTTGCCTTTTTCTACCACTACGAGTGCTAATGTGAGTCAATGCATTGTTTCACTTAAGCACCACTACGAGCGCTATTGTGAGTCAGTGCAAAGTTTCACTTAAGCACCACTACGAGCGCTAATGTGAGTCAATCCAGAGTTTCACTTAGCCCGTTATAACAACATTCGGTGTGAATAATTTTCAAAAAAATCAGAAAACGCCTGAGTGTATTGAACCTGGGAACTAATTACAGAAACAATGATATAAAGAAGTTAATATGGATAGGACTTGCTTCAGAAAGTAAACGAGTAAAGAAACAAGCGAGTTTAGGCTCTTTTTTTCGGAACTGCATTTAGGCCGAAAGTGATTTTCCAGATTTTTAAAAAGTTTGATAGAGCTATCCAAGACACAATTTGACATCTTTTCGCGCCCTTTAGCCCTTCAGATTTCGGCACAATTGAGGAAATGGCTTAATTTTAAGTTTTTCGTAGTATGGGGAGCCTAGTTTCTCAGCTAAGAAATGTTTTTAGCGTTAAGACCGGAAATACGTTCTTACCTAAACATTGGTCGTAAGCCTTAACAGCGTGTTGTGTTATGGTTTTATTATGCAGAAGGGACATATCTTGCACTCCGAGCACTTTGTCGCGAGACAAGTGAGAAACCATTGTACGTAGACAATTGATACAGTGTGCGTGCATTTGTTCTCTATCAAGCAAGAACGAAACACACTAGTCAACGCACAGTATTTCTCTGAATTCTACGGACCGTATTGCTCTCGCAGTCAGGTAGGTTAATTTCGTCAGATGGTAGCGGACCACAACTCCGAAGATACTGGGTTTGCGACCAATGTTAAAAACAGTTACTAGCAGGTAAAGTAGGAGTCCACATACTACAAAAAACATAAAATTTCCTCAATTGTAACGTAAGTTGAACGGATAAAGGGCCTAGAAAGCTTTCAAATTGTAAATCTTGGATATCTCTATAAAAATAAAAACAAATTTCAAAAATAACTTCCGCCCTAAATGCAGTTCTGGACAAACAGCCTAAAAATGGTTGTTTCTTTTCTCGTTTTCTTTTAATTCGAATCCTAGCCAAATTAATTCTTTCTGTAATGTGTTCCTTTGTTCAATACCCTCAGGCGACTTTTGATTTTTCGAAAAATGTTCGCACCGAATATAGTTATAAGGGCTTAAGTGAAACTCTGCATTGACTCACATTAGCGCTCGTAGTGGTGCTTAAATGAAACAATGCATTGACTCACATTCGCGCTCGTACTAGTAGAAAAAACGTCAAACTGCTAATCTAATCGACCGGATTAAAGAAAGGATTGTAATTTTTAGGAATAAATAAAGAATATATTCTCATACTTGATTGCATATTATTTACTTAAAATTCATAGCTCATATCATTAGGATGTTTTCAACATTGAGTTGCTTGCCTGTGTACTTTTTCCTTAGTTTATTGGGTACTGCCTCCTCTGTAAATATTGGAAACTGGTCTTTTTTTAAGGAAAACCTGTGTACATGTACAGCAACTATCTGAATTCACAACTGAAGTTCCATATCGAAGTCTGAGAGCCAGAGAAGAGCTTCTCTTGAAACATAGTGGAAGTCCTCCAACAGAGTCTCTCTAAGCATGTAAAGGACATTCAAAAGCATTGTGATCCATTATCTGCTCATCTTCTACGCAGTCACATTCTGGCGATGTCTTTCATCTCTATTTGAACAGGCTGGCTCCACATCTACCTTGGCCAGTCGTAACTCTGTCCTGCCATCTGGGACGGAGAGATACATCTGGTCGTTCGTAGGAGTTCTTAATGATGTATTTATTTATCTACCAGAACCACTAATCTACTGCATATATATATATATATATATATAAGAGAGCATGTCCTGACTGACTCACTGACTGACTCATTCATCTTCGCCGAGCCAAAACTACTGGACATTAAGAAATGAAATTTTAAGGATGCATTTATATTACAATGTAGGTGCTCGCTAAGGGAGGATTTTTGGATATTCCGTCTCTAAGGTGTGAAAAGGGCGGTGAATTTTAAAATGAGTATATCTATATCTCAAAATTTTAAAAGTTTACAAACGTAAAATTTGGTATTTAGAATCTCCTTTAAAAATAAACACGTATTTTCTGTTTTCGGAAAACCCCACTAGGAGGGGTGAAAAAGGTAAAAAAAAAAGTGGTTGAATGCCTTTAATGTGGATACTTATATCTCAGAAAATGAAGATATTAGACACCTCAAAATTGGTATTTGGCATCTCCTTTAAAAATAAAGAAACACGTATTTTTGTTTTTGGAAAATCCAGTTAATGGGGGTTACACAGGAGTGACTAATTGGGTGAGTTTTTAGAAAGACTATATCTACAGTATATCTCAGAAACGTAAAATGTTACAGACGTAAAAACTGTTATTTGGAATCTCCTGTAAAAGTACAGAAACATAGGTGATTTGTTTTCGGAAACTCCACTTAACGGGAACTAAAAAGTGGGTGAAATTTTAAAATGAGCATGTCTACGGTATATCTCAAAAACTTAACATCTTACAGAAGTGAAAAATGATATTTTTATCTCTATTAAAAATAAAGAAACATTCATTTTTTGTTTTCGGAAAACCATTTGGGTGGGGGTAAAATGACTGAAAATGGGGTTGAATTCTTCTTATTAGGATACCGGTACTGATATCTCAAAAACTGAAGATGTTACAGACGTGAAATTTGGTATTTGGAATCTCCATTAAAAGTAAAGATCGTCGCCATAAGACCTTTCTGTGTCGGTGCGACGTAAAGCCCCTAGCAAAAAAAAAAGTAAAGAAATATGTACTTTTGTTTTCGAAAGTCACTTAAGGAGGGGGGATTGAACAATTAGTTGAACTATTTGTATGAAGATACTATTATCTCAAAAACTAAAGATATTGCAGACGTGAAAATTTGTATTTGGAATCTACTTTACACCTAAAGAAACACGTATTCCTTTGATTTCGGAAAATCCAATGAAGGGGAGGATGAATGATTTGAAAATATAATTGAATTAATTGTATGAGGATACTTACATCTAATAAAACTAAAGCTGTTACAGACGTGAAAATTAGGATTTAGATCTCCTTTAAAAACAAAGAAAAATGTATTTGGGGGAAATCATCTTGGGGGCGGGGGTGAAAAGGAGTTGAATTCCTTTTATGAGGACACATATCTCAAAAACTGAATATGTTACAGTCGTGATAATTGGTATTTAGAAGACCCTTTACTAATAAAGAAACAAGTATTTTTTCCATAAAATTCACTTAATGGGGGAGTGTGAAAGGAAGTGAAAAAAGTGAATTCCTTTTGTGGGGATACTTGTATCTCAAAACTGAAGGTAACAGACGTTGAAATCTCAAATATAACGACACACGCCTTCTTTTTTTGGCGGGGGCGGGGAAATCAACTTAACGGCGGTGGGGTATAAAAGGAGTTGAGACCAATTGATTTTACTGTTCATAATGTACTTGATTCTGATCATAAACCGACCATTTTTAATCTTTCCTGGGTTCGTTTGCAAGAGCCATCTTTTCCTTTGGAGGACTTAAAGTTAGATTACAGTACATTTTTCTGGCATAAAAGTAAAAATTTCAACACATTTGAAATAAATGCGCGACAATGGTGCTGGTCACATTGTCAGCAATGACAATGGCAGTAGATGTAATTTACCGCCAAGTAGCGGTCTTGCATCTTGCCGCGGGGTCCAGAACATCAATAATAATAATAATAATAATAATAATAATAATAATAATAATAATAATAATAATAATAATAATAATAATAATAATAATGTTCTGGACAGTCGTCAAAGTGTGAGGACCGCGCTGAAAACGGGTACTGGCCGGGTAATGACTACAAATGCAGTCCGGCAGCGGGTTCAGTACCGCCAAGGCACCCAAGACGACACTACGTTAGATCTCCTCACGGATTTGATCCTATTAAAAATGCTTTTAGGAAAAGATTGCAAAGATTTAGGGACACAGCTGACCGGATGGAATACCTGGAGCTAGCCCGTGAAGTACGAAATCGATTGCTGGAAAGAAAGATTGAAGTATGGGAGGAACTTTGCTGTCAGATCGCGAATTTGTCGTATTATATATGAAATGTTAAGCATTCAATTATAAATTTCAGTATAATACCACAGAGAAGCATGGGTATCTTGCTAGTATATACATATCAATACAAACTGTACAACCAAAAGAAAAATATATAAAAACCTCAAAATCTTAACATAAAAGAAAAAAGGTCGAATGTGATAGATCTGGATTATATAGCTGACTTCGTGTCGAGCATGGTGCTTGGAAAAATGGATGCAGCGTTGGTTCTTTAATGTGAAGACTGTCGTTAGAAATGGCGAACCACAACGGAAGGGTCTAAGAAGACCACAGAACATGACAGAAGAACAAACTTATATGGTTGCTGACCAGTAGTTAGCCACTTTCAGGGACTCAGGTGTTGCCTGTATGAGGTCTTCCACAGTACATGCAGTAGGACACAGTATGCATTGGAGAAGATGAGGCGTTGTTTGTGGAGAACCACACTCACATAACGACGAGTCTACGCGAAACCCCTCTTCATCAGGTTAGCTTTGCATCTTGTAACACCTGAGCGCAATCTATCGAGAAATTCCCACGTTAGCCAACCTTCTGTACGACCAGGAAGGAGTCCTTCGATTGGAGTCAGCCTTTCTTCTGAGCGTTTGAACCACGCTCGTCATTTACAGATTCGGTCTTGGTGTGCAGCCTCCGTTGTTCTGAATTAATGATGTGATGATGGGGTAAAGAGGATTGCTGTTGTCATTGTTCTTTCCTGGCGTCTGATACCTACATTGAAACAGCTATCCTGTAGTATGACAAGAAGGGTGTCTGGATTTCAGTTGTTTAGCTGGGGAGGCTGCTATGTCAGAATAGATATGGAGGTAGGATTATTTCCTTCCATAAGTTAAGCAATGACTGTGTTCGTCTTAGGGGCAGAGGGAGTATGCGACTAGGGGTGGGAATACATTGAGTATTCATAACTAATTCAGTCAGTCGTTGCATTACTGTGTTGTGGTAATGCGTTTTGTCATGGTTCATTTCTCCGTGTTGACGTGCTCTTCAGTTGTGTTTTCGATATTTAGCATATTATACAGAAATTCGAATGCAATGAACGACAAATCCTTCGTTGTTTCCTGTGTTTTTTCTGTATTTCATGGACATCCTTCTGAATTACTTCATTTAATACGTGCTCAGCTTGCAGAGTAGTCATAAAACTCAAAATAACTGCATTAGCGTTATACCAGAAAATAACTGGAATAGGTACATTGTATTGACGTGACGAAGTTTTACTCCACTGCATGCGCGGAAAGTTAGTGTTGATAAAATCTAAACTATAAGTGATACATTCGTAACGATATCGCAAAGGCGTCAGCTAAATGATACAACGGTAAATTTAGCACAATGATGCAGTCTCTCAGAGGAAATGACTCTGAACTGATTACGGATAGGAGCATGAAGCTTGACGATAGCGTTACAATTCTGGTGGTCACTATCAATTTTGTCGTGTAAAATTTGTTCACAAATATGTGAGGTGAACTTATTCCATTGATGAAAAGTATGTCAGTGGAGGCTGTTGACTTTAAGGGTGTAAATGTGTAAATTAAATATTTTTATTTCGCTATTTCTTTTATTCTTTATTTCATCATATATTTATATTTTCTTATTTCTGTATACATTAATTAATTATTTATTTATTTTAATTTGCCTTATTTCAACAAAAATTTATTAAATACAGGGTAATGATATAAGAACCATGAACATAAGATTTAGCGATTACATGAATGTTTCTAGCAAATGTAAAAGCTATAATTCTTTTGACTGTTGTGCACTCGATTTTGGTCATGATAGCTGTTTTTTCTCTCATTTTGTTTAGAATGTGATAATATACCCCCCATGGCACTACAGCCCTTGAAGGGCCTTGGCCTACCAAGCGACCGCTGCTCAGCCCGAAGGCCTGCAGATTACGAGGTGTCGTGTGGTCAGCACGACGAATCCTCTCGGCCGTTATTCTTGACTTTAGGGACCGGGGCCGCTATCTCACCGTCAGATAGCTCCTCAATTCTAATCACGTAGGCTGAGTGGACCTCGAACCAGCCCTCAGGTACAGGTAAAAATCCATGACCTGGCCGGGAATCGAACCCGGGGCCTCCGGGTGAGAGGCAGGCACGCTACCCCTACACCACGGGTGATAATGTTCCAGGTTATAACTCTTACCAGAAATGTTCTGTCATCTAAGGTTCAGTAGCGCATGAACTGTATCAACATTTTCGTTCTATTTGATACATGTGCTGCAGGTCGGAATAATAGGACGTTTGTGGTTGCTTTGTCGTGGTTGAAAGTTGGACATTATGAGCATGTGTCGAAAATTTCACATATTTTTTCAAAGAGACGTCCATTTCCAACGGCTTCGACAACTGAAGATATATTATGTTACTAGCTGTTACCCGCCGCTTGGCTCGCGTGGATTCCGTAATTTGATAAAAGTAGGCTAATCGTTACTCGGTACTGTACTAAGACATTATCTGAAAATCCCTAACGTATAAAAATTCGCCGATAAATTGAGTTTCATTTACCCCAGAAAGTCTTTGTAAACCATGTTTGTGGTATTGCCTTTCGGGGCTAAGATGACCATGCTATGTAGAACTGTACATTTGAGAAACAGTCTTCCCTCAAGTCGAAAACTACATGTTTCTTTGTTTTTAAAAGAGATTACAAATACCTGCTTTCACGTCTGTAACATCTTTAATTTTTGAGATATAAGTATCCCCATAAAAATAATGCAACCCCTTTATCAGTCCTTCCCCCACCCCACCTACGTGGATTTTCCAAAAACAAAAAAATACATGTTTCTTTATTTTTAAAGGAGATTCCAAATACCAATTTTCATGTCTAAAACATCTTCAGTTTTTGAGATATAAATATACTCGTAAAACTAATTAAACTCCTTTTTCACTACTTTTCACTCCCGTTAAGTACATTTTCAGAAAACAAAAAGAAAATGTATGTTCCTGTATTTTTAATGGACTTTCCAATCACCAAGTTTCACGTCTGTAACATGTTATGTTTTTGAAATATACTGTAGATATACCGGTAACCATTTTAAAAATTCACCCGCTTATTCAATTCTTTTCACCCCCTCAGGATTTTCTGAAAACAAAAAGTTCGTGTTTCTTTATTTTTAGAGAAGATTCAAAATAACAACTTTCACGTCTGTAACGTCTCAATTTTTGAGATATAAGTATCCTCATAGGAAGGCATTCACAAAAATTACGTGTTTCTTTATTTTTAAAGGAGATTTAAAATTTCAACTTTTACGTCTGTAACGTCTTCAGTTTTTGAGATGAAAGTATCCTCATAAAAATAATTCAACTCCATTTCAGCCCCCACCCCCAAAAAGGTAATGTTTCTATATTTTTAAAGGAGATACCAAATACCAATTTTCACGTCTGCAACATCTTCAGTTTTTGAGATAATAAATCATTCAACACCATTTTCAGATTCCTCCCACCGCCTTCACCGTTAAGTTGATTCCCCCCCCCCCAATAAAGTGCGCGTTTATTTATTTTTAAAGAAGATTCCAAATACCATTTTTTACGTCTGTAACGTTCAATTTTTGAGATATACTACATATCCCCATAAAAATAATTCATTTTTTTCACTTCCTTTCACCCTCCCCCTTAGTGAATTTTCCGAAAACAAAACAAAAGTGTTCTTTATTTATAAAGGGGTTTCCGAATACCAATTATCACGACTGTAACATCTTCAGTTTTTGAGATATATGTATCCTCATAAAAGGAATTCAACTTCTTTTTCACGCACCCCGAAGTTGATTTTCCCCCAAAATGCGTGCTTTTTTTATTTTAAAAAAAGATTTTAAATACCAATTTTCATGTCTGCAACATTAGTTTTTAAATATAACTATCCTCAAACAAAAAATTCAACTAAATGTTCAAATCTTTCATCCCCCCCACTTAATGTGGATTTTCCGAAAACAAAAAAATACAGATTTCTTTAGTTTTAAAGGAGACTCGAAATACCAATTTTCACGTCCGCAGCATTTTCGGTTTTTGAGATATCAGTATCCAAATAAAAATAATTCAACTCCATTTCCAGTCCCTTTTTCCCCGCATTTAAGTGTTTTTTTTTTCGGAAAACAAAAGATACATGTTTAGTTTTAAAGAGATAAAAAATACCAATTTTCACGCCTATAACATGTGAAGTTTCTGAGATATAAGTTACTGTAGATATAGTCTTTTTTTATTCACCCCATTTGTCACTCCTGTTCACACCAATTAATTAGATTTTCGAAAAACACAAAAATACGTGTTTCTTTTATTTGTAAATGATATTCCAAATACCAGTTTTCATATCTGAAACACCTTCAGCTTTTGAGATATAAATATACTCATAAAAGTTAATCGACTCATTTTAAGCCTTTTTCATCCCCTTAAGAGGATTTCCCTAAAACAGAAAAATGCGCGTTTTCTTATTTTCAAAAGGATATTCCAAAATCAATTTTCACGTCTTTATTCGGTTAAGTTTTTGAGATATAGATAAACTCATTTTAAAAATTTCAGCCCCTCCCCCCCTTTCCATCCCCTTAGTGACAATATATCGAAAAATTCTCTCTTAGTGAGCAAAATTTCATTTCTTTGTGTCCAGTAGTTTTGGTTCCGCGATGATGAATCAGTCAGTCAGTTAGTCAGTCGAGACATGCTATTTTACATATATTGTTTACATAATTTTATATAAGCTTCCAAACATCACTTTGTTTTTTGAAATCAGACTGACGGTTGTCGTTGAGCGTGGCACCGCCAGAGTGCGGTCTTAATTGGGGGCCATGTTATTTTGATTCGCGACGTCACAGAAATGATTTGGTATTAAATTGTAATTTAAGTGTTATTCTTTCCGATCATGTAATTAAAGTAACGATATCGTTATTAGGCGGAGATATCAGCATTGTAATGTAGCGCCACGTTTTATAAAGGACGTTTCTGCGCTGGTACACGTACAGCGTCGGTCCGTAAAGAAAGATGTTTTGACGTCAAACGTATACGTCCTGGGTGTGAAATCACAAGGGTGAAGGGAGGGTTCTTCCATGTAGAACAGGGCCTCTCAAACGCCCAAACTCTCACGCGTGCAGAGCACGGTGCATAGGCTCTGTGCACTGTGCATCGGTACGCTTCGCCTCAACTCGGCTTGACTCGGATGGTGTAGTGTGCTGAGAGCGACGAAGCGTTTGGTGGTAGACGACGTGTTTGTCAGTGAAATAGATAAGCGCACGACAACAACATAATAATGGAGCAACCTGTTTCGAAGAAAGCAAAGACTTCCGAAAGTCCATTTCAATCGAACTGGGAACTTCCGTATTTTTTTTTGTTTGTTTGTCGTGACGATGACGCCAAATGGTTAATCTGTGGGACGATAATTACGTGCGTAAGAAAATCGTCTATTGAAAGACACTACAACAGACTACATTCGGAAAATTATTGTGAAATCATAGGAGACGTCAGAGAGAAAGAATTAAGGAAGTTGAAACAGCTTGAAGAAGAGCATTCTATATCCACAAATGAGATTTGTTCCAGTACCGTAGCATTTTCATTTTGGTTACGGGTTCTGCATTTCTTAAAAATTATGTTTACATTCCTCTCAAACATGTATGTGCATTTCTAATTCACTTTTTTAATTTTTTTAATAACACTGGTAACCTTGTCCCATACAACTGTTCGTCTCCGCTCACCACACGTAAACATTTCGCAGTGGGGGAGAAACAGCAGTGAAGGTGAGGAACGCGGAGACAGGCCGAACGGGGAGACAGGTGTAGGGAGAGAGGAGTGGGGGGACTGCACTCTGGTCAACCAAGCGAAGTCGTCTTTTGCACTGTGCACAGTGCATGCACCACGCGCATGCACCCTGAGAGGCCCTGATGTAGAACGAATACCTTACCCTACTGAAATTAATGTTTTACTGTGCACATTTCCATAAATTCTTCAGAAATAAAGTCCAGAGTTCTAACCCTTCAGGCAAGCAACTCAATGTTGAAAACATCCTACTGATATGAGCTACAAATTTTAGGTAAATAAAATATAATATAATATAATATAATATAATATAATATAATAAAATATAATATAATATAATATAATATAATAAAATATAATATAATATAATATAATATAATATAATATAATATAATATAATATAATATAATATAATATAATATAATATAATATAATATAATATAATAAAGTCCCGCTGGCTCCGCCCTCAATGTACAAAGTATGGTGTTGTTCGTTACTATCCTCACGGATGTATTTGCAAAGTTTCGAGTTAATGAAATAAAGCACATGATCTGTTGTGGTAATAGAATGTAATATTATGTCAACAAAACACTTGAAAATACATCACACAAAGAAATTGAATTAAACGTTCCTTGGAACAACACTACGCGCCGAACTGTTTAAAAGTCCTTCAACGATCTTCGTCATGGAGACAAAAATGTACTCATAACTTTTCTCAGAATCTACCAAATTAAGTAGTTATTGCCTCAAAAGAAAGCGCTTGATCCACTGAGTGCTTTTAAACTAAAAAGAACTGCGTACCTCAATTAAAACGAAAGATATGATTGCTTCAATGAGAAAAAATGTTGAAGAAAGGAGACGTCAAATTGAATATGCACTCATAACTTTCCTCAGAATCAACCAATTTGAATAGTTAAGTTCATAAATGAAAGAGCTTGATCCACTGAGTGCTCTTATGCCAAAACGAACTCCTTACTTCAAGTAGAACTAAATATATGATTGCTTCAAAGAGACAAAAAAAATCGAAAAATCAAATAATTTGAGGAAGGCGGAAGTTAAGTGATTTATAGTACCTGATGACAAATCTGTGCATGAATGACTTTCAGTAAAAAAAAATGAAGGAAATCGACCGGATAGAATGGTCGGACTGACTGACTTTAGTTTTCATGAACTTTTTTTATATATAGATGATAATATATTCTTTTTTTTATTCCTAAAGATTACATTCTTTCTCTTAATCAGCGTTTTCCGGTCGATTAGATTGGCAGTTTGACTTTTTCTATTACTATGAGCTCTAATGTGAATCAGTGCAGAGTTTCACTTAGGCCCTTATTATTATGTTTGGTGTGAACATTTTTTAGGAAATCAAAAGAAATCCTGGGGGTTCTGGACCAAGAAACACTTAGAGAAAAACTATTGAAATAAGTTAATTTGGGTAGGATTCGAATAAAAAAAGAATACGAGCAAAGAAACAAGTGATTTTAGGCCATTTTCCCGGAACTGCATTTAGGCTGGAAGTGATTTTTCGAATTTTTTTCAGTTTGAAAGAGCTATCCAAGACTACAATTTGAAATCTTACTGAGCTCTTTAGCCCTTCATCTTTCGGCACAATTGAGGAAATTGCTTAATTTTACGTTTCTCGCAGTATCGGGACCCCTAATTTGTCTTCTAAGAAAAATTTTCCACATTAAAATACACATAATACAGAAATAATGGAATGATTGCCATTACTTGAGCAATAAAGCAACGTAGCGTTGGCAGCTCCGAATCTGCAGTCTGTTATTCATGTTTCACTCCGGAAAGTCCATCTGAAACTCGGGCAAAAATATAAATTACTTGAAGCGACTCATAAGGCCTGCCACCAGCCGTATTAAAGAAGGAGCGAGAGAGAGAGAGAGAGGGAGAGAGAGATGAATGCCTACACTTATAAGGTTCGCATTGACTTTTTCTATCGTATACGCCGAGGGATTCAGTGATAGTTCGAAGTGCCTACCGGTTACTAATATTTTTAATGAACTGTGTAGAGACTAACAGAAATAATATAATTCCCTAAAAATAATAACTTTCCAATGCTTATCATTTTTGGTTTAACAACGTAAGTCAAACAAAAAAGATATAAAATTTACATTTTTCTCGGGGGGGGGGGGGTAATTCACTTGCAGGGGAATTATATACCTCCTCCCCCGAAGCGTACTGCCTGAAATAAACGCTAATAGTTAAGCTCTACGATCCTCTTTCCCCCTCCCCCACCGGCATTTCTGATTTCGCACCCCGGAAAATACATGAAAGGTTGAACAAGGGAAGTTGCACAAGTGGAATGGTTGTTACTTGTCTGTTAATTCGGAATTGCGAACAAATTCAGTTGATGGTGTGAAAATTAATCTAGAGGTGGACATACAACCGAAATCGGTTATAATGACACCGAAGGGACTGCCAATCAACGGTCGTTATAGCGGATAGTCGCAAAAACCGGTTTTATTTTTATTTTTTGCTATAAATGTCATATCTGTAAATTTCAGGCCGCACACTTACCGGTTAATTAACAGAATTAAGTTACAACTTCAAAAAACGTAACTAAGTATTAGGTTTACACTACACTATTAGTGAAGTGTGACTGTGAGGAATTTCGTTGGCTTTCGCTTCATCGGCAAAATATTGTCCTTTGCTGCTGAAACCATCTAAGTGAAGATTCTTCAATCTTTGTGCTCAGATGATCTCGCCCGCTTGAATTTTAAAGAATTATCTTCCAAAAATGACTGTGTTTTCTCTGTGTCCTTCCAAATTTTAGAAATCATTCAGTATGATACACCCAATTCCGACTGACATTTGTTTCCCCATTTTCTAATCTGCCATATATGTGCGATATTTGTTCAGTATTAAACATTTTCCTTCTCTTTTGCGACATCTTTACACCGATGCTTCCCTTGACTATTTAGAATGTTAAACTAAGTAGTATTTCTTGTAATATTTCCTTTTCATGGAATTGCTTGTTGTACTTTTTGTTGTAGTAGGTTTGTTGTTGTTATTATTGTTTGGTAAATATGTTTTAATTTTACTTATTATCACACTGATATAAGTGATCACTGCCACCGGGATATTTCCTAATAATAATAATAATAATAATAATAATAATAATAATAATAATAATAATAATAATAATAATAATAATAATAATAATAATAATAATGGACTGTTTTGAAATCTAAGTAATAAGTGTTACATTGTTGTGAGCAATCCCAAATATGTAACAAACGAAAATCAACATTGGATGCCATAACCGATACATTTCTCCGAAAATGTGATCAAAATACGTCGTTTAATTAATATGATATGTCGTAATAAGTGACGTCGTACTAAGCAAATTTTTAAATACAGTGTTTATATAGGATTCAGAAGGGACCGTTAGATTTCGCCGTTTTGTCCAACACGTCATTAAAAGCGACGTCGCAGTAAACAGTTTCGATTGTATTTTGTTCCAGCATTGGGAAAGAGACAGTTATCCTGTCTTGTCCACTTTACCTGATTTTGAGTAAGTTATATATCATAGTTGAGCCTAGGAAAAACACTATTGATAATATTTCAGCTTAGAACTCTGACCAGAAATGTTCTGTCATCTATAGTTCAGTATTGCATGAATAACGTCAACGAATTTTCGTTCTAAGCTGTACATGTGGTGCGAGTTAGTATCTCTCCTCTCAACATTGTCACATAGCAGCATTGGTCACGTAAGACAGTAAGAAATAGAGAGAGAAGCTTCTTCGTATATATACTGGGTTATGTCTTATATGAATGTGTTATTCCAGTCGCTCTTTTCATCCCGACAATTGCGTCTCTTTCACTGTCCGTTTGTTGTCCGTGTGAATTTCATAGTTAAATCCAGATTAGTCAGTATTCACTAGTTCAGCTGTTGAATAACTGAAGACATGCTCGCAAAAACCGTCTAACACTCAAAATTAAAAGAAAGTGAGTTTGGTGCTGCTATCTGTTGAGCAACGTAAATAGTAACTACTGTATTCCTACATGCGCTAACATCAGCAGTAATCATTTAGAGGGAATACAGTGGGTGAAAATTTTAGAGTTTAACCTGAGAGACTTTGTGAGAAAGCAAAAATTGGTTAACCCCCTACAGAGCAGAAATTAAATACATGTGCGAAATATTACAGACTTAGCACGAACATTGCAGTGTAGTGGGATTGAATCAACAGTCTTTGATTCAAAGCAAAATGTATTATTAAGTCAAATTACATGTTGTAAAATCAGTAAAGAGGATCCACTTAGGTTACTTTTTCAAGTACTCTTCTGGGTTTTGTAGATCTCAGAAGGAAAGTACCTGGTAGACCAACATTCGGTATTGAACACCTACCATGTAAGTACGACAGACCGAGGCCTCTACTTCCAGACAAAATCAAGTATATTTTAGACTTATTAGATTACATATCCCCTGTGCATCGTGCTACTACAGAAAACATTCTTCGAATGCACATAGTCCCGTGCAAGAAGAAGAAGATCCACTTTTTGATATTCCTGATTATGATTAATTTGCGGTACAAGTACCTGTAGGCCAACATTATTATTGCATTTCTTGATAAAGAATGTCTTATTTGTTTGTAACAACACTTTCCTTATGTATATTATGTAATGTATTGCCAGAATTTTGTGTATTTATTCTCCATTTATCGCAAATTCGGGTAGGTATGTTATAACATTAATACATTTACATTGAGCTTCTGCATCGCTAGCCTGAAATAAAACAATTTAAAATTGATATAAAAGGATTCTTCTGAATGTATACTTTGATTTGATGTGCAATACACCAGGTAAAATGACTGCAGTACCGTATATATATATATGTTTCTGTTCCATTTACAACACTTAAACTTTCTCCTTTCAAGCAAAACGAGGGTTAGATCCTTTTTTGCGAGTATGTCTTCAGTTATTATGAACTATCTTATCAGCGAATTCAATACCAAATGTAATCGCGGTGTCTTTTGTTGAGATTGAGTATGTTTTGTCAGTTACAAAGTGCGAACTTCGCGACTCTTGTGATCTGACTTGAAAGTCCAAAGGTAGATCGATCCAATTTTGAAATCAGTGAAATCAGGACGTAGCTTCCATAGAAAAATGTATAAACGGCATTTTCACTTCTAGAGCGGCCGTATCACTCAGTCTTCACCAAAAATGAGTACCAGGTTAATTCCTGGGGAGTAGAGGTGGCTAGGCATAGATGTAACTCTATCGCACGTAGTGGGATATTGGAAGCCTCTCCAGCAGGGCTCTACGGAGACTGATTTGCTATTTACCTATAACAGGACATTCTACATTATCTGTTGCAGATGCAGAATTGGTGTTCATGTCCGCTCAGTTAGAAAACATTGAATTTAAGGCCGATCGTCCGTTCCTCTTCCTGATCCTGGATGACACAACGGGAACCATCCTGTTCATGGGGAGAGTGGTGAATCCTAGTTAATATTACTCCTTGTAAGCAGAATTTATGTTTATTCGTAGTTCCTTTAATTATCTCAAGATACCGACTTGAAGTGGAAGCCTTAAACTCAACTTAAACTCACCAATCAAAACAGTGGTTGGTGGTAGTGTACTCTTATAGAATTTCACGTTCGGCATCTAATGGAAAGACTGAGGTCGCATATTGATGAGTGTCGGAATTTTTATCTAATATAACATGTCAAATTGTCATGATCACTAAGAGTTTGGCTCATTCCTACTCGTAAACAAATAGGCGAATCGCTAAACTATTCCTCTTTCTTCGGCCGTAGAAGTGTCATTTAACTTTTTGTTTACTTGAAGTAACCGTACAAATAGCAATGAGTTTTAAGAAACAAGTTCAATGAAGAGTGCATATAAACAACGGAATAGACCGTGTTCCGTAATCTCGTTATACAGTCGAAACCGTTTATCGCTTATAACGACATGTTGGATATAACGACGTAATGGTCCCATCTGAATCCCATATAAATACTGTATTAAAATAATAGCTTAGTCATTTATTAAGAAATATCGTATAAAACAAAGAATTTTGATCACATTATCGGATAAATGAATCGGTTATAAGGTCCAGCATTGATTTTTGTTTGTTACGTACTTGGAGATTGCTGACAACAATTAACGCTTATTATTGTAGATTTCAAATCAGTCTGTTAAATGGTCAAGGCAAATATCGCTGTGAAGATGTCGCAAAAGAAGAAGAAAGTGTTCAGTTCTGAAGAAATATCACACACATACAGTGATTAGAAAATGGGGAAAGAAATATCAGCATCTGGAAAAAATTGGGTTCATCACACTGAATTATTTCTAAAATTTGGAAGGACACAGAGAAAGTACAGTATACTTTGGAAAAAAATGATTTAAAATTCAAGCGGGCCATATCATCTGAACACGAAGATTGATGAATCTTCGCTTAGATGGTTTGAGCAGCAAAGATAATAATATGCCTATCAATGGACCTACTCTTCAAGCGAAAGCCAATGAAATCCCTCGTAGTCCCACTCCAATAACACTGTTCTGTAAAATACAGCACTTAATTCAGTTTTCGATACAATTTTTGAAGTTTTAATTTATAGCAAAAAAGAAAAAGAAAAGAGGTTTGTGGGACTATCGGCTATAACGACTATTGATTGCAGGTCCCTTCGGGTTAGATATAACAGATTTCGGCTGTATACATACAGTGTGAATCGTCTAAAACTTGCACCCCAAATGTTTGTGAAATGGAATGTGATTTTTTACAAAAATGAAGTGTAAGGAAGGGCTCATAATTGTATCCCATGCACAGATTTAAATAATTTTTAGAATGTGGATGATTTTAGAAAGTTACATTTTTAAAAATGGAAGAATTCCTACTGACATTAACAAAATTAAACTAGAGTAAATTAGAATTAAATGGTGTTTTTCCAGCAGTCTATTATAAGTAGTTTATGAAATATCATAGTTTGAAAATTGTAAATACCGACAGCTGTCTGCGTCATTCAACTGCTTAGTTGCGAGGATGTGATTTTCCTATGTTGGTTTCTTTTACAGTACACTGATTGCGTTGCAACTTCTTTGTCAGTTAGTTTGTGATAGTTCAAGAAGTAGGTCATGGTATTTACCAATGCTAAAGAAAACCGACATATTAATGGTGTATGGAGAATGTAGGAGGAAAACTGTTCGTTCTTGTACTCTGTATGCGGAGCGATATCCCAACAGAAGTTACCCATATCGACGATTATTTTGTGAACCACTTCAACCAATTACGTTAAGGTAACCCATGAGTGAATTTTCGTGAAAATCAATGAAAAAATTGAAATTTTAATTTTGACGGTATAAGATACCCCAGGCTTTCTTCTATCGAAATATTGCATCGCCGAACCGCAACCACCATTTTTAATGTCCCTGCAGCGATTTAAATGTTTCGCGGAGCCCACTTCTTCAGTCCATGCATCACTTAGTTTTCATTTACATTTTCGTTGCATTGTGTTTGAATGCAAGAAGCGAGGTTCTACCAGTGGAAAGGACCAGAGAAAGAAGATGAAGATTGCTAAAGCATCAGGAGAGCAGGAGAAAAAGGAATTTGAGGGCCCCACATATGTACCAGGAGGATTTTAGGGTGAGAAGTGCATGCAGATCTTTAATTGCTGTTTTATCATACTTCAAATTTTCAGTACCTTCCTGCATATAAAATGTCCCTTGCGTTACAGTTTTTGAGATAGGCAGTTCAAGCTTGCTACATTAGTTCACAGATGTATGATGAATTAAAATTGCGAACAGTTTTCTTCTGGGAAAAAAATTACTATTATTCTTTATCAAATTACAATTTTTTTGCTGATATTTAAGGAAAAATTTATGAATGCTAAATTTAAAAATATTCTAGTGGATTATCTATCATTAGCACATTAAAACCAAAAGCAATTTTAAAAAGTGCATGTTTGGTGAACATGTTGACAAAATATGGAGTTGAAAAAATCAATTTTGCAATACGAGGAACTTTTTCTATGGCATCCCATAAAAATGAAGTAATTTGACCATATATTCTGAACCATTAAAGCTACAGAATTGAAAACTTATAAACAGTCTTCTGATATCATATTACATCTTTGGTATAAATTTGAAAAATATAGCTTTGATAGTTTAGGAATTTTGAATTTCACTCATGGGTTACCTTAAACTAGAAGTGTAACACCCAGACAATGTAACGAGTGGCTGGAGAAGAGGGTGAAATTTATGTTTTAGCTGCTGTTGCTATAGATCTGCACGTGCTAAGTGCCGTAAGTGCCGTCCGTATCATGTCTCTCTCTGTCAAGAGCTGCATCGAAGCGATTTTGAGAATCGTGTTAACTGTTATACATGGGAATAAGACACGATATACCACATTTACCATGTATCTTGTTCAGTGATGAGGCAACATTTACAAGTAAACCTCCGAAACATGCACTATTGGTCCGTAAACAATCACCATTGGCTTCGTCATTTGGAACGTCAGCCTCCATAGAGTTTAAATTTGTGGTGTGGAATAGTGAGCAATCCACTCAAAGGCTGTTTTTTTAATAGAAGGAACACTATATTCTCAAAATTATCTCAACCTCCTAAAAAGCCAGCTTCCACAGACGTTACAAAACGCTCCAGTGCAGACTAGGAGGAACATGTGGTATCAGAACGATGGCTGTCCAGCGCATAGTACACGACGTTCTGCAGCTTTTCTTCACCGATTGATTGCATATTGTTGGATTGGACGAAGGGGACTTTTATCTTTCACCAGAGTTGGCCCCCTTTAGAATGTTTTCTCTGGGAAACACTAAAAGACACTGTTTACAAGGACATACCGACTACACCAAATGGTATGAAATAACGTGTTACTGCTGTCGTCTGCGCTGAAATTTCTGATGAAACGGTACAACGTGTGCATCAATCTTTACATGGCAGACTGAAAGCTTGAACTGAATCCACTGGTCGTCATTTTGAACACAACCTTTGAAGGCTAATTTTCTTTCTTCTTCAGAATCCGAAGAATTTGTTTAATCACTTTTTTTCTTAAGTTAGTGCTGACACAAGGAACAGACAACTGCTGGTATTAACATTTTAAAAATACGATAGCTCGTAAAGTGGTGGTGGTGGTGGTGGTGGTGGTGATTATTGTTTTAAGAGGAAGTACAACTAGGCAACCATCCTCTATATAACACTAATGAGAGGGAAAAATGGAAGGGATCCGACACTTCGAAAAATGAAGGTATCGGCCAAAGGAAGACAAGGGCCACGAAGGGCGTGAAAATGAAAGGCTCCCTAGCCCTCGCAAACCTAATAGCGTCGGGGTCGGAAAAGAACAAGAGTTGACCAAGGGAGGTCGGATAGGATAGATGAAAGTGAGGAGCCTGGCACAAGTAAGTGGAAGCAATGCCAGGACTCAGCTAAGGGCCCCGTGGTCGCCGACCCACGCTCCAAAGTTCAGAGCCCCTGGGGCCCCTCTTAGTCGCCTCTTACGACAGGCAGGGGATACCGTGAGTGTTATTCTACCGCCCACACCCACAGGGGGTGATAGCTCGTAAACTGCGTGTAAAATAATCCTTAAAAAAACAAAATCAATTGCATTCGCATTCTTATTTACTCCAGTTTTATTCTGATAACGTCAATGGACATCGTTCCTTTTGAAAACTGTAACTTTCTAAAATAAATACACATTCTAATAATAAGCAAAATCTGTGTATATGCTACAATTATGAGCCCATGATTAGATTTCATTTCTGTGGAAACAGCACATCAGTAACACCTTCCATTCCAGAAAAAATTGGGGTAAAATGTTAGGTGATTCACCCTGCATATCTAAAGTATCACACGTTAAAGCTTATTTATAGAAATTTTATTAGGCGGATTCTATCAATTTATATATCACTCATAATTTTTAGTTGAAAGGATTCGAAAAGAAGTCTAAGTGTCTGAGTACTGAGTCCGATAGAACTATCTCCAAAGAGAGACAGTGTTCAAATAATAATAATAATAATAATAATAATAATAATAATAATAATAATAATAATAATAATAATAATAATAATAATAATAATAATCTATATATTAAAAGGGTTTACTAAAACAATTTTGACAAATCCGTCCGTTTGTTCTACTGGACTGATTTGCTTCACTTTTGTTTTGTTTCTCTCTCCGAAATGATCTGCCTGTGAATCATGAGATATTGGTAGGTCTCTAAGTTCAGTGAACTGTAAGTAATCCTAAAATCAAGTCACTAAATGACCACTCCAAAAATTGCAGGCGAAGTCTTGCCCTAGCCCGCGGTATATTTTGTACTTAGCGGCTTTCTAAGCGACTAACACTTCATTAATATTCTTTTTTTTTTTTTTTTTGAATCAATCAATACTGATCTGCATTTAGGGCAGTCGCCCAGGTGGCAGATTCCCTATCTGTTGCTTTCCTAGCCTTTTCCGAAATGATTTCAAAGAAATTGGAAATTTATTGAACATCTCCCTTGGTAAGTTATTCCAATCCCTAACTCCCCTTCCTATAAATGAATATTTGCCCCAGTTTGTCCTCTTGAATTCCAACTTTATCTTCATATTGTGATCTTTCCTACTTTTATAGACGCCATTCAAACCTATTCGTCTACTAATGTCATTCCACGCCATCTCTCCGCTGACAGCTCGGAACATACCACTTAGTCGAGCAGCTCTTCTTCTTTCTCTCAATTCTTCCCAACCCAAACATTGCAACATTTTTGTAACGCTACTCTTTTGTCGGAAATCACCCAGAACAAATCGAGCTGCTTTTCTTTGGATTTTTTCCAGTTCTTGAATCAGGTAATCCTGGTGAGGGTCCCATGCACTGGAACCATACTCTAGTTGGGGTCTTACCAGAGACTTATATGCACTCTCCTTTACATCCGTACTACAACCCCTAAACACCCTCATAACCATGTGCAGAGATCGGTACCCTTTATTTACAATCCCATTTATGTGATTACCCCAATGAAGATCTTTCCTTATATTAACACCTAGATACTTACAATGATCCCCAAAAGGAACTTTCACCCCATCAACGCAGTAATTAAAACTGAGAGGACTTTTCCTATTTGTGAAACTCACAACCTGACTTTTAGCCCCGTTTATCAACATACCATTGCCTGCTGTCCATCTCACAACATTTTCGAGGTCACGTTGCAGTTGCTCACAATCTTGTAACTTATTTATCACTCTATAGAGAATAACATCATCCGCAAAAAGCCTTACCTCCGATTCCACTTCTTTACTCATATCATTTATATATATAAGAAAACATAAAGGTCCGATAACACTGCCCTGAGGAACTCCCCTCTCAACTATTACAGGGTCAGACAAAGCTTCACCTACTCTAACTCTCTGAGATCTATTTTCTAGAAATATAGCAACCCATTCAGTCACTCTTTTGTCTAGTCCAATTGCACTCATTTTTGCCAGTAGTCTCCCATGATCCACCCTATCAAATGCTTTAGACAGGTCAATCGCGATACAGTCCATTTGACCTCCAGAATCCAAGATACCTGCTATATCTTGCTGGAATCCTACAAGTTGAGCTTCAGTGGAATAACCTTTCCTAAAACCGAATTGCCTTCTATCGAACCAGTTACTGCTTCTGTAATTCAAAAATTTGATTTGTCAAAATGAATGTATGTTATTTTCATCCTTAGTAATGTGATTGTATGCAGCCATGTTTGATGCTAACTTTTAATCCAGAGAGTATACACTTCCTCTGATCATGGGAGAATACTGGTAGATACTCTTTTATTCCCTGACCTTCCCCAGCTTCTAAATATACTCAACAGATGGCAGAACGTTCTTAATAACGTACATGCCGCTAAGAGAAAACAGTCGACATACGCATAGACGGGAAGATATCAAGTCGACTAGCCTTCTCTTGAAAAGTGGGTGTCTTCTTACCCGAACCAGCATTCAGTTACTGCCAGTTTTATGTTGCACTATCTCGGACAAGATCGTTTGAAAATGTTAAGATCCAGATACCCTTGACTGGTCCAGGAAAGAAATGTTAGAAAGTACATTACGAATGAATCATTTATTATGTACCGGTATTAATTGTTCATAAAACTATTGAAAAGGGCAGGAAAAACAATATGACTACGACATACATATCAAGACAAGTTATCTGACCTATTTATAATGTCCAATAATAATAATAATAATAATAATAATAATAATAATAATAATAATAATAATAATAATAATAATAGAACACACGAAATGGCACAATAATGTCTCCGGAATTATACACCTGGCACTTGCTCAGGAAAACCAATTAACTCAGGGGCGTATCCCTTATTGCAAGTACCATCCAACACCACTCCTAAAGCTCCTGTTAAGCTTTATTGGGACACTGCTGTAGTGGCAGACAAAACAGTCAACCATAACAGACCAGACATCATACTGGTAAACAAGAAAACTGGGACAACTTTCAGTATTGACTTCGCAATCCCCAATGACACTAACATTGGCAGGAAGTACCATGAAAAAATCTGCATGTAAAAAGAACTTGCAGAAGAGATCAAGAGGATCTGGAAGATGAAACTGGTATGGATAGTCCCTGTGATTCTGTCAGTCAACGGCCTCATTCTACACACACTTCACAAGAGTCTGCAAGAACTGGGTAATCTACCGAACATCTACAGAATTATGCAATATTCTTTCCTCCTGTCAACATGCAACATTGTGCGACCATTTCTCTCGTAAGAATGAAGATCCCGTTATCTAGAGTTTTGTATATATTTGTACATCAATGTTTGTATTATAATGTGTAAATACTTTAACTATTGTAAGGCACTTGGTGCATCCCGTGCTCCGTTACTACCCATATTTCCTGTGGAGAAGTGTACGAATAAAATAATAATAATAATAATAATAATAATAATAATAATAATAATAATAATAATAATAATAACAATAATAATAATAATAATAATTGTTACCGTGTTTTTGTGGTAGTTATGCATGAAAGAAGGTGCTGGGTGGTGAATAGGTCTCAAGCTACTAAAGTGAAATTAATTTTAAAATTTAACAAGGTTATATTTTCTTTTCACAATTAGGTAACAACAAATAGAACAGGTACTTAGTAGCCGAAACACGATTGAAAAATACATTTACATAGGTACCCCATTTGGGGCTTCAAAAGTCAGAAACATAATTCTTGAGCAATGAGCCCAACCTTACAATGAACACCATACAACAAAGGGGCCGAAAACCCCCAAACATGCCAGAAACATTTGCTTCCAATTACACCCAAAAGCCTCCTTGAGGCAGAAACACAATTTTCAAGAAAGGGCAACTTCCCCCTAAAATACAAGCCTATCATAGGCCACTCCGAACTCCACCTTTAAGCTGTCCTCCAAGGACATATACACAGGGGTAAAATACCCAACCTACTGAGGTCTGTTAAATGACAAGAAGGTTAATGCATGACCTCTAAAATACAATTTGAGAGGAGGCGAACTTGCACTCCCAATACACTTTGCTTAAGACCTACTTGGCCCTAGGCCGTTAATACAAGGGCTAATCCCATACTAAAGAGGTGACTTAAGAAGAGAACAATTTGTTTTACGTTAATGAAGAATAGGTTGAGAAAACTAAGTTCACCTCACAACAATATGAGTGGGAGCTCGAGAGGGTTAGCACTCTCTATCCCAGTATGAAGCTTTAAAAGAGAATATATGAAAAGAGTAGTTACATTTTAGGAAAAGGTTACATGGTTGAACGCTTAGAACCCGCCCCGAAAGTTAAACTGCTGAGCTAGCAAAGAAAGAAGTTATAAATCGGCCATTACCTTGTTGTTGACTGCTGCCGAAGAAAGAGGCGCTTCCCGCCCCCTGCTATGTACTTAACACACTGAAAGATGGAACAGAAGTGGCCCGGAGACCCAAAAATCAGCAGTTTATATCCTCTCGCGGAAGGTTCTAGGTGTTAGGGGAAAGAAAACACCCTCCCACAAACTTTTTATTGGGTAGGACCCCGCAACCGATACAAGTTGGGGGAAGATACACCAGATTGGTCAGAAATTAATAGAAGAATTTCGGGATTGGATACATTCATAACAAGGGGAAGAAAAGGGGTAAATATTGCCAACTTAAACAATGACAGAAAGAAATTTAACAAAGAACAAACTCTTGAAATTAAATTTTCTCCAACAAAATAGTTCTTTGACTCCACGCTAGGGTGCACTATTGTTGATCTTCCGTAGTGTCCTCTAGGAGAGAAAGTTAACACTTCTTACTTCAGGCGAAACAAAAACACATAAAAAATGACACAGTTCAAAAACTCAAAATTTTCCACGTGGTGACATCTTCTGAGAAGGTAGCGAATTAATAGCGTATATAAGGTTCAGACTTCCTCCAACAGAGGAGTTTCACCTGGCGCAATTTTTAAATTAGCGGCGTGGAGGTGTACCGCCCGGTACAGACCTCCCCCCCCAAAAGTTCCTCCAGGGGTGACACATGAAATTGTTTGAAAACAAGGTCCAAGTTTTGATGTAGAAATGGAGATTAATTGCCAAAAAAAATTTATAAGGTTTTCTTAATTTGGTTTGATACAGTTTCAAAATTTTGTTGTTGCAGGTGAAGTAAAGTCTTTATACTTGTAGAAGTTGAATTTCTGAAGATAACCTTTTAATACTTAAAAGTGATGAAAAATTTTGCATAGTCCACCAAATATTGCAGTTAAATTCCCAAGTGTAGTCATTACTTATAGTAACTGTTCATGTAGTTGATGGTGATGAAGTGGGATGGCCAGACCGGCCGTTGCGGCTTGCGTCCAAAGGAGGCCGCTCGGACCCCTCAAGTACCCTGAGATACCGCTCGCCCGCACTATGAGGTGAGCAGAGGTGTTGAAACACGCCGCGCCCGCGGTGAACATATACAGGCTGCGGGCAAGTAGCAGGTCGTGCGCCGCACATCAGCCTTGGCCGGGAGGAGAGCTCCGGCTCGCCGTGCACATGTCGTCCTCGCTGGGGCCGAGGGGGCCCGTCCTCGAACCCAGCCGCGGCACAGCGCCGCGCGGCTGCGGGGGCACTGAAACATTAAAGCTAGGCGGCAGAATTGTGTTGGACCATCATGTTTCTTTTGAGGGCACAGGCATGTAGAGAGATTGAGGGGCCAGCGGCGTGCAGATATCCATGGCATTTCATCAAAGCCAGCCACTGTGTGTAGAGGAGCAGGAGACGGGAGCGTGGTAATGGCCGTGGCAAGGACAGGATGGCAGTTTAACGGATCGGGGCAGGTTTTACAAAAGGCTTACATCTAAAACCAAAATATTACAGAAGGGGCAGAATGCCTTAAAAGCGAAACTCAAAAAAAATATAACCTTCATATCCTTTCAAATTATATGAAGCAAGTTGACACAAAATTTACACCGGTTTCACCTGGGACAGGTGAACCCTAAATATCCTCTCGGTGGCTGGATTGCTTACTAACAATGTAACCGGAGTAAGAAAATCGAGAATGATGCATGGCCCATGAAATCTGGGGGCAAGCTTGCCCGCGGGAACAAAATTCTTGACCATCACCTGGTCACCTACCTTCAAAGTGGTGGGTCTCCGTCCACGATCATACTTTTCCCTAACCTTTTCATGAGATACCTTAAGATTGGCTTTAGCCTTCTTCCAAAGATCTTTAATATTATCCGGATCTATTGTCTCGGGTAGAATGTCACTCAGAGACCAGAGGTTAGAGAGCGGCGTGTTGGGAACAAACTTGAACATCAAAGAAGCTGGAGTAAACTTGTGAGATTCATGAACCGCCGAATTCAAAGCAAAAGCTAACCAATGCAGGGACGTGTCCCACCTGGAATGATCTTCATGATGATAGGCAATAAGTGCGGACCTGAGATTCCGGTTAACCCGTTCAGCCAGAGATGGTTGAGGGTAATAAGCCGAAGTAGTTACATGAGAGATGGACAAGTCAAAACAGAATTTACGAAATAAATTAGATGTAAAAGCCTTAGCATTATCAGATACAATATATTGGCACGGACCAAAAGAAGCAAAAATAGAATTTAAGCAAGTAATGGTAGACTGAGCGGTAGCCAGCTTAGTCGGAAATAACCAGGAAAATCTGGTAAAACCATCTACACATACAAGGATGAACTTGTTGGCATTACCCTTTGACTGGGGGAATGGTCCTACATAATCAATATACAGGCGTTCCATGGGGCGCGACGCTTGCTGAGAAGACAAGAGGCCTACCTTGGTGGACATGGTCGGTTTACTAAGCAAACAGGATTTACAAGCCTTTACTAGTTCACGGATTTCACCGTCCATACCTTTCCAGATGAACATATCACGAATCTTTTCACGAGTTTTAAAGATACCAAGATGCCCTCCTAATGGGGTCTCATGATAATACTTGAACATCATAGGTACAAGAACCGCTGGAACAACAACTTTCATCATCTTATCATGCCTCGAAGGGCAACATAGAACCCCATTCCTCAGAACATAAGGGACAACATGTTCCCCAGAAGAAAGGGTTTCCATTATCGGAGCCAGCGTCGGATCTTCACGTTGGTATTTCTCGATATCCCTAAAGAGCATGGGGGCATCCGTTAAGATGGCATTAACATCAGATAGTATGGACTCGGGAGGTGATAAACTGTCGACCGGTTCTTGGGTCTCGACGTCGTTTGAAAACATACGGCTGAGTCCATCAGCGACAATATTTTCGGTACCTCTGATATGTCTAACATCAAACTGGAAGGCAGAAATACGGATGGCCCAGCGGGCTATACGACCAGTACGACGCGGCCTACCTAAGACCCAGCTTAAGGCTT
This sequence comes from Anabrus simplex, assembly GCF_040414725.1. NCBI lineage: Eukaryota > Metazoa > Arthropoda > Insecta > Orthoptera > Tettigoniidae > Anabrus > Anabrus simplex. Next base: position 246,434,195 of record NC_090270.1, on the reverse strand, counting down.
GATTATCTGTCTCCAGGTCGAATTTGACATGTTCCAGATAGAGACGGAACTTCTCTAAGGCGAATAAGACTGCCAAACCTTCGAGCTCATAGATGGAATACTTGGCTTCTTGAGCCGACAATGTCCTAGACGCATAGGCGATGGGGCGCCTCCCTAGTTCAGTCTCTTGAAGAAGGACTGCAGCTACCGCTGACGACGACGCGTCGGTTTGGACGATGAATTTCTTCGAGAAATCAGGCATAGCAAGTACAGGGGCATTACAAAGTGCTAATTTAAGGTCTTCAAAAGCGGCTTGTTGAGAAGGTCCCCACTCGAATTTTATGCCTTTCCTACGAAGAAGGTTTAAGGGCGCCGCTCTATTAGCGAAGTTAGGAATAAACTTCCTGAAGAAATTCACCATACCAATGAACCTGGCGATACCTTTAATGTCCTTGGGAGGTTTGAAATCACGGATGGCCTGTGTTCTAGAATGATCGACTGCTACACCATCAGGTGACACAATATGCCCTAGGAAGGACATAGAGGGCTTAGCGAAGGCAACCTTGGACAACTTAACAGTTAACCCAGCCTTACGAAGGCGATCGAGAACTTCTCGCAGATGATCTAGATGTTCTTCAAAAGTCTCTGAAAATACGACGACATCATCCAAGTAGTGATATAAGTACTCAAATTTGATGTCGGAGAAGACCCTATCTAGTAGCCTAGTGAGTACAGCTGCTCCCGTGGGGAACCCGAAAGGTACGCGGTTGTATTCATATAAATTCCAGTCCGTGGCAAACGCTGTAAGGTGTTTAGACTCTTCGGCAAGGGGAATTTGATTATAGGCCTGATTCAAGTCCAAGATGGTGAAGAACTTGGCCTTACGAAACCATGAAAAACAAGAATGAAGGTCGGGAAGGGGCACAGATTGTAACACCACCTTCCGATTGAGAGCCCTGTAATCAATGACAGGCCTGAAGCCTCCTTGGGGTTTCGGGACCAAAAAAATAGTCGAAGAATACGCCGACTTAGAGGGCCTAATAATACCGTCCTTCAACATCTGATCGATGATTTCTTTTAGAGCCTTCATTTTAGGTGGAGATAGCCTATAAGGTGGAAAACGGACAGGAATTGAATCCGTGACCTCAATTTTGTATTCAATAAGGTCAGTAACACCAAGAGTATCAGAGAACACCTCGGGAAACGACTGACACAATTTGCGAATACTATCAGCCTGCTCCTCAGGTAGATGTCTAAGGTCTAACAACATCTCATCCTGGGTAGGCGAAATAGAAGAACATGACACAGAATTACACTTTAATAGTGGGATTTTACAATTAGAAGCAAATTTGAATGTGCACGACCTAGACTGGAGATCGAGCACAAGACCAGTGTGAGAAATAAAGTCAGCTCCCAATATAATGGGGCAAGACAATTGCTTGGCCACAAACAATTTAACTTTCCATGTAAACTTAAAAATACGAATTTTGACCAGTAAGGAACCTAGAATTTCTAATGGAGATGAATTAGCCGATACGTATTGAACAGGAGAAGAGACATAGTCAGGAAGTTTACAAACCGTTTTCAATTTAGAATACCATTCAGCCGAAATAATCGAACAAACACTTCCTGAATCTAAGAGAGCTGTTATAGGCTCGTTATTTAACTCAATCTTAAGAACAGGAATAGGTGCGGGGGTATCCGCCGCAATCCTAAGACATTCTTTAGGGCATTCAAAAGATGAATTTGAAGGCTGATCGTTCTCTGCATTTACAACCTGTTTACTAGGGGCTGAGTCTCGGGAAGATGGATTAGTCGACTCAGCCGAAGCCACTAGTCACTTTTTATTATTGGCATAGTTGGAATTTGCACCGGAAGTTGAGCAGGAGGGGGTGCTATTTGAGTTTGGGCAATTCTTGGCGATATGTGAGAAGGCCCCACACTTAAAACAGCCTTGTGATGACCCGGTTCCATTCCTTGTCCCACTTGACTTGATCAAAGGACACTTGTTGCGCAGATGGTCAGGCGACCCGCAAGCGTAACATTTACGGGGATTGACTGGTCGGCGAGGTGGAGGCCGAGTGTTACTAAAGGAAGGCGGGGGTTCTTTCGCGACACGCAAGGAATCGGCGTATCTAACTCCTTCCGCTGAGACGGTCCAATGCTTCAAGTTCAGAGAAACTTTGCGGGCACGCCGCGAAACACAAATATGACCTATAGGGTGGTGAAATTCCCTCGACAATAGCCTGTACAATCTGATCTTCAGGAAAATGAAGGGCAAACACCCTAGTGTAAAACTTAATGTCCTGTATGAAATCAGCCAAGTTTTCATCCAAGCGCTGAACACGATAATAGTACTTCTGAATAAGGGAGGACCTGGCCCTAGCCGGGATGAAATTAGCTAGCAAATGGGCATGGAAATCCTCAATAGATGATTGCTCGGCAATGGCTCTTACGATTTTATCTAAGAGAATACCAATAGCATACGGATAAATAATTTGCAAAATTTGACATGGAGAAAGAGAAAACACAAGGGCATGATCCTGAAATTCAACTAGAAATCTTAAAAATGAAATTACATCACTGGTGGTATTAACAGAAAACTTAGAAATGCCTCTGAGCAACATTGCCAATGGATGAGGCAAGCTGCTAAACCCAGGTGACATAGTAGGTAAAGGTTTCAATGGCAAGGAAGTTAATTCAGAACGGATGTTACTCAATGATGCACGACGTTCAGATTCGTTGTCCAATGGGGCAGGGATAGTTTGAGCAGCAACGGTTATCCTATTAACTTCTCCCTTGGGAGGCGCTTCCTCACTACCTGCATTCACTATGGTGGGTTGATCAGATTTGGGAGGAACTTCCCCAGTCAACAATAGAGTGACCTTACTAGATAATTCGGAAATATTTTCCAGGAGCGTACTAGCTTCCTTCCTCTGAACGTCATTCAGTTTTAGAGACAACAGATCGTTAACCCTATTCGAAAAGTGAAACAGCCTAGCTTGCACACGCTTAATTTGATTGGGAGAAGGATCATTTTCATAAAAAACTAACTACAGAAGCTAGCCCAGTAATATTCTCGACGATCGTGGAAAGAGAGTCGTCAATTTCTTTCTCTCCCAAATTGGGGATGGAAATGGGCAAATCTAGGGACTCTCTAAGCTTGTTAGTGTCTACTGCAACCGTGCCTCCAGATTGCACATTTCTGATAGTTAATTCATAGATCAACTCCTCTTTGCGCAAATAATTAAGATGGAGAACATCGCGAGGGCCTGGCATGATGACAGAACAATTTTGAAAAAGTCAAAAAATTCCAGCAACTGAGAAAATGGTTAGAGTTCGGATCAAAACAATGTGTAGCCGTCAAAAGGGGCTAAATTGAGACCCATTCAACCACGCTCTGCTACCACTTGTTACCGTGTTTTGTGGTAGTTATGCATGAAAGAAGGTGCTGGGTGGTGAATAGGTCTCAAGCTACTAAAGTGAAATTAATTTTAAAATTTAACAAGGTTATATTTTCTTTTCACAATTAGGTAACAACAAATAGAACAGGTACTTAGTAGCCGAAACACGATTGAAAAATACATTTACATAGGTACCCCATTTGGGGCTTCAAAAGTCAGAAACATAATTCTTGAGCAATGAGCCCAACCTTACAATGAACACCATACAACAAAGGGGCCGAAAACCCCCAAACATGCCAGAAACATTTGCTTCCAATTACACCCAAAAGCCTCCTTGAGGCAGAAACACAATTTTCAAGAAAGGGCAACTTCCCCCTAAAATACAAGCCTATCATAGGCCACTCCGAACTCCACCTTTAAGCTGTCCTCCAAGGACATATACACAGGGGTAAAATACCCAACCTACTGAGGTCTGTTAAATGACAAGAAGGTTAATGCATGACCTCTAAAATACAATTTGAGAGGAGGCGAACTTGCACTCCCAATACACTTTGCTTAAGACCTACTTGGCCCTAGGCCGTTAATACAAGGGCTAATCCCATACTAAAGAGGTGACTTAAGAAGAGAACAATTTGTTTTACGTTAATGAAGAATAGGTTGAGAAAACTAAGTTCACCTCACAACAATATGAGTGGGAGCTCGAGAGGGTTAGCACTCTCTATCCCAGTATGAAGCTTTAAAAGAGAATATATGAAAAGAGTAGTTACATTTTAGGAAAAGGTTACATGGTTGAACGCTTAGAACCCGCCCCGAAAGTTAAACTGCTGAGCTAGCAAAGAAAGAAGTTATAAATCGGCCATTACCTTGTTGTTGACTGCTGCCGAAGAAAGAGGCGCTTCCCGCCCCCTGCTATGTACTTAACACACTGAAAGATGGAACAGAAGTGGCCCGGAGACCCAAAAATCAGCAGTTTATATCCTCTCGCGGAAGGTTCTAGGTGTTAGGGGAAAGAAAACACCCTCCCACAAACTTTTTATTGGGTAGGACCCCGCAACCGATACAAGTTGGGGGAAGATACACCAGATTGGTCAGAAATTAATAGAAGAATTTCGGGATTGGATACATTCATAACAAGGGGAAGAAAAGGGGTAAATATTGCCAACTTAAACAATGACAGAAAGAAATTTAACAAAGAACAAACTCTTGAAATTAAATTTTCTCCAACAAAATAGTTCTTTGACTCCACGCTAGGGTGCACTATTGTTGATCTTCCGTAGTGTCCTCTAGGAGAGAAAGTTCACACTTCTTACTTCAGGCGAAACAAAAACACATAAAAAATGACACAGTTCAAAAACTCAAAATTTTCCACGTGGTGACATCTTCTGAGAAGGTAGCGAATTAATAGCGTATATAAGGTTCAGACTTCCTCCAGCAGAGGAGTTTCACCTGGCGCAATTTTTAAATTAGCGGCGTGGAGGTGTACCGCCCGGTACAATAATAATAATAATAATAATAATAATAATAATAATAATAATAATAATAATAATAATAATAATAATAATAATAATAATAATAATGTCAGAAACGTCGAAAAACCTCGCACTCTTTAACCATTTTAGGTATCGAGATGGGGCCATTTGTATTCAATGCCCTGACCCAGAAACCTAAAGACTTTTTGTGTCAGAACGTAAGTTCTGTATACTTTTTGTCGCATACTTTTTAAAAGTATCTTGAATTGGTAATAGGTCATTTGAAGAAAGCTAACTAAAGCGCGCCCTCTGTTGTCAACCGGTAGCGCAACCAAGCATCATGAGGGCCATGCCGACTGATGAAATATCCGGTATTTAGAAAGCAAATTCACGTGATTATGGGGTAACATGAGGTATTAGGGACATTCTTCAATCAGTATGACCGAGCTCGATAGCTGCAGTCGTTTAAGTGCGACCAGTATCCAGTATTCGGAAGATAGTAGGTTAGAACCCCACTGTCGGCAGCCCTGAAAATGGGTTTCCTATTTTCACACCAGGCAAATGCTGGGGCTGTACCTTAATTAAGGCCACGGCCGCTTCCTTCCCCACTCCTAGCCCTTCCCTGTCCCATCGTCGCCATAAGACCTATATGTGTCGGTGCGACGTAAAGCAACTAGCAATCAGTATGGTTTGAGCTGGACTTACAAGACGATAAAATTAGCAATCGTTTTACTTGAAGGAGCTAAGAAACAAAAAAAACACCCCAAAGCGATGTGAGTGAAATTTAACTAGAAGTTTCCTGCTAGGTCATAAATAACACCTTAGACATCTGTGAAAAATCCATCACTAAGGGGGTAAAATTAATGGGAAAATAGGAAAAGTGGACAATGTTTCGAAACGATATGTCGCGGGCTGCTATGGCTCTTGTTAGCGTTGATAGGTTCCAGGCTTCTATAATAATTAAATTTTATGCCACTAGAGAAGGAAACCATGGGCTGTTACTGCAGTTATCTCTTGAACTAAGGATGATGTTTCATTTTTTCTGATATGCAAAAGAAGAAAGCTTTATTAACAAAGAAACCTGTGAGAAGAACGGGTAATTGGGTTCGTAATTCATAAATGCAAACACGCTTTTTATACTACTACTACTACTAATTGTTTTCATTCTTCCCCTGAAGGGGGTGGTGGGCCTCCTAAACGGTGACGCCGTCTCTCAGGCCAGGAGATTTGTATCGGAGAAGGAGATGTGTGGAGAAGGTGGGAGAGTTGGCGCCCGTGGCCCATAGTAGGAAATGTCCCGGCATTGGCCTTAGTGCAGAAGAATAGAAAACCACGGGAAACCATTCCCAGGACAGCCGGCGGTGGGGACCAAACCCTCTCCGTCTTCCGAATACAGAGGCGTAGAGCCACGTTAGAGCTGTGGCCACTTGTGGACCAAGACCCACTCTGCATCCGCCAACGTTTTTTATTTTTATTTTTTATATCAAATTCTCACCGTTTTGAGAACTCTAACAAACAAGACCAACTAACACTTCTCACTCTGAACCACACCGAGAAGAAATGTTGCGCGTTTTACTGTATGTCTTCGGCTGAGGAGAAACCATTGATCTCCAAATCTTCCTTTTATCCCGAGTACGTCTGTGTCGAAGCGTTCTTCAAAGAATTTTCCATAAAACTCTCTTTTGCACAATCTGAAGCGCTGTTTGTTGTATTGACTACGGTGGTGTGACCTGGTGAGAAGAACAGAACATTTAAATCTACACATAAGTCGCTCAGGTGGCGTCAAATACAAAGACTATCGATAGGTGAGGTCACCCGATATGACTGTATAATTTCTTATTTGCCTGTGAATTACAGAACACCACGCACAAACAATGTTTATTTTTGTTACAGATCTTGAAATGGTATTGGCTTCTGCTCCGTTGTACGTCCCAGAGTTCAAGGCTGACCACCCGTTCCTCTTCCTGATCCTAGATGACACGACAGGAACAATTCTATTCATGGGAAGAGTGACGAATCCGAGCTAATTATACGGACCTGGATAGCGCCTGTTTCAGTAAACGTAACTTATAATTATTGTGTTTAAATCAGTTGTAATGAATAATTAACAGGCAATATCTGAAATGATCATGTTGTGGCTACTCTAACCACTACTCTTATACCTTCATATCTTCCACACAATATAAATGACATTTGTTTGAGCGCCAGTTGCTTTTTTAAGAAAAAGAACAAAATTCGGTAGAGCATACCTCTTATATCAATTATCTCAAGGCGTGAGGTGATAAACTCACATATCTGGCAATATACAGGGATATGGATCAGGACAATATTAAATTACTGTTGCATTTCCACAATTGAGGATTGTACATGGAACTGGAATCACTTATTATAATTAAAATAAAACTGAGTTTATGACTATAATTTACGTCACAATGAACAATCATTGACGTCTTTTAATTTAACAAAAAAATATATATATAGTGAGATTTGCGGTACTAATAAAAGGAAAATTTAATCTAAACAAAAAAAAAAGCTATTGGCATGAACTTGAAGTGAGATGTGATATCGCCGCTGATTACATTCTTCTTCATGTTATGAATGCATAACATGTCTGATGCTTTAATTACCTGATGTCTGCATACACCGCTGTTGAACTTTAAATTCTTGGAAAAAACTATGAGCTGAAGTCGGGAGCCATCTGCTGTTATCTTCTTATATAACAAGGAGTTGGCCTACATACCACGTACGCGTGTAGGGAGCTCCAATGTAATTACGTCCACTCAATATATTATAAGTAATTGACAATATTATTGAAACATCTTGTGAAGTCCATCCTCACAAGATGATGTTTCTTTATCAGCATAGTACCCGTCTCTGCTCGGATACAACCACCACTTGTAGACCTCCTCGATTATTACAAGACCTCTTGAAAACACAACTCTTAGCTCTGACCATCACTCTAAGACCACTTCTTCCATTTGATACATCTGACTGTTACATATGATCTGAACGATATGATCTGAATACCTCTCACCACCGTTGCATCGACTTTTATAACCTCGCGATGACGACTCATCTCCCTACTCTCTGTTCATCCCCTCCACTTCAACATATAGTAGCTGGCGAATACTGACACTTGGTCGCAATCACGTGCCCACGCACTGATGTCATCAGTCAAGTGTTGTCTAAGCGTGCCCAAGCGGATTGCAGATGACTAAGTTTCATGCGTCACCGGGAATTCTACTTGCACACAACATTCTCAGTTAAACATAGCCTCGATTGCAAAATACTATGCCAGCATATCTAGCCAGAGTTACAAGCCATAACATGACTATATGAAACCAACAAATCTCACTTACAGCAATACAGAATAATTACAAACAAATTTCACTTAACCTATGATTAAATACAATAATATGCGTGATGCCTAATTATTACAGTCTAAATGATGAGAAACAGAATATAAAATCTAATGAATCGGATTAATAATGATAATAATAATAATAATCATAATAAATACTGAATGGAATCTGTAACCCTGTTGTACGGTTACAATGTACACAATTCTCTGTTTACTATATCCTGATATCTCAGTGCATTTACATAGCTCCAATTGTGACCACAATAAATTACATCGTGTGGTAGACAGCTTCTCAGAACTCTACCAAACAGAACCAACAGAACCAACAACTTCACAGTCTGAACTACACCGAGAAGGAATCTTGCGCACTTTACTATATGACCTCGGCTGAGGAGAAATCATTGATCTCCAAATCTTCCTTTTATCTCGTGTACGATTGTGACTAAGCGCTTTCCAAAAAACTTCCCGTAGAACTCTCGTTCGCTCAACTTGAAGCTGTTTGTTGTTTCGATTACGGTGGTGTGATCTGGTGGGAAGAACAGAACACCTAAATTACGTACAAGTCACTCAGGTGGTGTCAAATTGATAGGCGAGATCACCCGATATGTCATTATTTCTTATTAGCCTATGAATTAGAAAACATCACTTACAAACAATGTTTCTTTTTGTTGCAGATCTTGAAATAGTAATGCATTCCGCTCCGTTGTACATCCCAGAGTTCAAGGCCGACCACCCGTTCCTCTTCCTGATCCTAGATGACACGACAGGAACAATTCTATTCATGGGAAGAGTGACGAATCCGAGCTAATTGACGGACCTGGATAGCACCGGTTTCAGTAAAATCCTTGTGTTTAAATTAGTTGTAATTATTAATTATCTATTTCCTCTATCCTGGTACCTCAGCGCATTTCTTACATGGCTCCCATTGTGACCACCATAGATTACATCGTGTGGCAGACAGCTTCTGATATCTCCAGAAGGAATCCTTGATATTGGTTCCTATTTGAAATGCAGGATAGTGCCTCTGTCATAAGGGCTCGTGCCTAGGTACACAAAACACATGAAGTTATTAGGAAACGACCACTCTGTTGTGCTGATCGTGGCTGGAGCGAGGTTGTAAGGGCAGGAGGGAGGAGGGAAATTCGTGCCTTTACTTGTATACGTGCTACAATTCAGCTACTACTACTAAAAGTTTTCATTCCATACTTTAATGAGGTACGGCGAGCCTCATAGAGTGTGACACCCTCTCTGAGGCAAGGAGACATTTTACGGTGATTTAAGATACGGAGGAGGTGAGAGGGGAGCTGCCGTGTCGTAGAAAAGGAACTGTCCGTATATTTGCCTTAGTGCAGGAGAATGGAAAAAACACCGAAAATAGGGATGGGTTCATTTAGTTCATTTGCTGCCGTTCGTCGTCTTGAGTTGTTCAAATGAACGAGGCAGGTCATGAGGTGATGATTTAGAAACAGCTCTCGTGGCACTTCGTTCCGAATCCCGCCGCCAGTCTAAGTGGAGAAATGGTATCTACGAGAGACGGAGAGACAGATAAGCTTTCTAATTTTCTACAACTCCCCCCCCCCACCACTTTTGAGAAGGTGATGTTCTGTTATGTGACCATTAACACGGTACGCCATTGGCCATACGCGAGAGAGCTTATTTTGTCATTCAAATGAACGAGGTAGTTCATTTGTGCTGTCTTCAAGGAAACAGCTCTCGCGGCACTTCGTTCAAATGAACGAGGTAGTTTATTATGAGCATCTTAGCAACAAGCACTAGCGGCGCGAGCTAGTACGTACATTTTGCAATAGATGGTGCTTGCTTCAGTCTTCGTCCTCTAACATGTTGTATGCTCGTGTGAACGACCCGTTCAAAATATTTGAACGAACTCGTACCATTTCAAATAAACGAGTCGTTCAAATGAACTAGTTAGTTCATGAACGATCCAACTCTAACCGAAAACCATTCCCAGGACAGCCTGCGGTTGGGACCAGCCCCAGCTGCAAGACTAGTAAAATTAGTCACTGTTGAGCCGAAGACCACTCTGCCAGGTGTACCATTCATGTACAGTAGAACACAAAATACAGACACATAGAATTTTCAAACAAGTCATAGTATGGTTAAATTATTGTATTTGGGCTTACTTCATTTGCTGGCAACGATTTCTTTCCAGCACAATCAGGCCATGAAGTATCGACAACAACGTTTGCTACGGATCTGCCACAAACATCCGTCGTTTCGTCCTCTGAAACCCATATTTTCTGTTTTTTGTTCTGCGTCTTTTATCTGGTTTAAGGTATTTTGGTAGCAAGGTCCTAAATAATATTGTCTTACAGTGGAGTAGACTCTCACACAATTTGATTACACATGTATGTTTCAATAATATATTATTTTCGACCTTCTGCCATGTACCCACATCATATGCCAGTTTTGATAAAATTCTTTTTGATTTTCTGGATCTGATTTTGATGTTGAATGTCCCACTTTATATGATTTAATATTTTCTTTATGTCTCTTGCTATTACATTATTTTGTAAAGAAGCGAGATGTAACTGTTCTTTTCGTCAAACTTTGCAAAATATGGTTTAACCTTTTATAATAAGTATTTCCTTGTGAAATGTTTTTATCGCAGAGAACATTTGTTGGGGGTCTGTAATTTCGGCAACACTCCCCTCCCCCGCACCTCCGCCCTTACTACCGTATATCACACAACAAACTTACTTGTTTACTCTCCTGAACTGAAGTACGTCTTGTGAGCCCATGAACCCAAACCACTCAAGGAGAAGAGGTTAATGCACATTGTTCTGAAATCATCCGTATTCACTAGCTTCTAGCCTTTCTCACGGGTCATGATGTCACTCTCCTCCGTGTATACCTGACGGAAATCGGGTAATGAAGTGATCTACGCAGGAGCCCTATTAATAAGCATAGCCACTTTTCTTTTCAATTCCAATTAAATGCATCCTGTTCTATATCGTTCGGAAATCCGATGGTGAATCATGATGCCACTGTCCTGAATATGGTTAACCACGCTGATAATTCCTCTTTCGTTTAGCTAAGGCTTCAGCTGGCGAACTATATTATATACAACTTAATATTTAAATACTACATAAATGCAGTTTTAGGAAGGTTCTCCGGAAGATTTATTGAATATGAATAATGATAAATAAACACATATCTGTAATTTTAGACAGGTATTTACTTGTACCTAGGATATGAACCTTAAGTCCTCAAGCCTCCACACACCCAGCTCGACAAAATTAATCATGATATACTTTTAAATAAAATAAATGAGTTTGGGTACTCTCATTCGGTGTTATCTTTCTTCTGTTCCTACCTGAGTGGAAGGAAACAATATGTGTCATATGGAAGTTGTAATTCTAAGGAAAACCCGGTAAAATCAGGAGTAATTCAAGGGCCTAATTTGGGATCGATAATACTGTATGTCTGACATTTATCGGTGACTTACCTGATCGAGTGAATTATTCTGATTGCCTACTATATGCTCTTGACTTGAAAGTATTGTAATCCATTTCAACCATTACCGACTATGAACATCTTCAGTTAGACCCGAATAATATAAGTGTCTGGACGATAAAACTAAATTATATCTAAATATTCCAAAATGTGTGCCTATTTCGTTCACCAGAAGTCAAGTACCCACCCTCTTCACTTTTAAGTTAGGGTACGATAACTTGAGAGCAGTAACAGACTATTATTAGACCGGGAGCTCGCTCTTGCTCCTCAGGTACAGAAGGTAGTCGCTGAAGCATGTAGAACTTGAGGATTTGTGATAATAAATGTGAAGCCATTCAAAAACATAATTACATGTATTCAGTTGTACAAGACCTTGGTCACCCCGAGCGTGGTGTGGAGCCTTAGGTGCAAAATGCATGTGTATCAACTTGGAAGGGTGCAAAAGAAATGCTTGAAAAATTTACATTTTGAAAGAACACCTTATTATCCACATATGGATTCGTATAAGGAACTTCTGATAAATTTAGAAATGGGAAGTTTAGAAGATCAAAGGCAGAAAGTTGCGGCAAAGTTCATTTTAAAAATAATAAATTCGCAAATTGACAATTCTGAGTTCTTTTCTCTCTTGAATTTTCACGTACCGTGTCCAAATTCAAGATTTAATTTAACATTTTAAAATAAAATAAAGTTGATCATCTGCCCATCAAAATTCATGACTTTACGGACTATGCAGTATCTATATCAGTGCGTTCAAGGAAAAGAATGCTCTTAATTTCAGTACAAACATGCCAATATTTGTAAAAGAATTCACGGCTAGTATTGACAGATAACACAGTTAAGATAAAACACTCTATGTACAGTATATCACACTAATAATAGGGTAGTTTGGATTAGATTAAATCGAGCTCGATAGTTGCAGTCGCTTAAGTGCGGCCAGTATCCAGTATTCGGGAGATAGTAGGTTCGAACCCCACTGTCGGCAGCCCTGAAAATGGTTTTCCGTGGTTTCCCATTTTCACACCAGGCAAATGCTGGGGCTGTACCTTAATTAAGGCCACGGCCGCTTCCTTCCTACTCCTAGCCCTTTCCTGCCCCATCGTCGCCGTAAGACCTATCTGTGTCGAAGCGACGTAAAACAACTAGCAAAAAAATGGATTAGATTAATTATATTAGCTTAGTTTAGATTTAATTACGTTAGGCTACGTAATAATTATATGTAAATTTATTTCGTATCACTAAGAATGCTGCTGTGATTGGAATTAAAATCCTATAGTGAGCAATAAATTAAAATTATTTAAAAGCAACATCTCTCATAGCCAAGGAGTCAATGAAGAGGTGCACTTTGGAAGTGTTGAGTGAGGAGTTTCTCGTTGCTTTCCTCACCGAATCAGAAGGTGCTGTTACATATATGTGTAGCAGTCCTCACCGAATCAACTAAATGAAAAACACTTTCCTACTCTTCATCACAGGGAGTGGCTGAGTTGAGAACTAGCTACACTACCCTTCGTCGAAGGAACAACCACTTAGCACGTGCATGATTACACTTTTGTCCATCCCTCACATTGTCTCCCAGATTTTGAGGTACGTATTTGGGCATGAGTCTTCCTGTCAATGTCCATGAGCTATTTTCGTGTAAAACCAACCGTAAGAAAGATACATCGAGTTTTATTCTTTATGTCCCCTCTGAATAACCCCCTCCTGGTGAATTCTTTATCCTTCTCGACCAGGTTTCATTAAAATCTGCTTATTCATTTTCTCGTGATGCTGTAAAGAAATTATATCAGGTGAAATAATGCTCGATCAAATAAAAAATGGTGTTTTGTAATGCTTTTTTCAATAGTGATAATAATAACGTAGGTATTTGAATATTCAATTCCAGGTCTTCCCCTAAACTACCATTTCACCCAGCGTACATAAAATTATTGTAGTGCCTTATTCCCCAAATTTACATACCGAGTTTCATTAAATTCTGTTCACCCATTTTCTCGTGGCTCGGCGTAGATGCGACATAGTAACAGTCTAAATTCATGAATATCTCTGTTATCATAGTCGGTCCGGTTAAACTCTATAAGACATAAATGATATAAAATCTTATTCTATATAACTTTAGTTATGTAGTATTTATCTATAGGACCACTAATAATATATATTTGTGAATTAAATTGTAGGCCTTCCCCAAAACTACCATTTCACTTATCCAGAATAAATATAGTTAAAGCCTAAATTGTAGCACCTTACTCCACGACTTAACATACCGATTTTCATTAAATTCTGTTCACTCGTTCTCTCGTGATAAGCGTTCAGACAGACAGACAGACAGACAGACAGACAGACAGACAGACAGACAGACAGACAGACAGACAGACAGACAGACAGACAGACAGACAGACAGACAGACAGACAGACAGACAGACAGACATTACGAAAAACAAAAAAATGCGTTTCCTTGTTACTGTAGACACGACCGATACAGAAATGTCTTTCTTTTTTAATTCTGAACAATGTGCAGATAAACTGTTAATTTATATATATCTTGTATATAAATAAAATCGTAATGTGTCTGCACATTGACTATTTTGGCGAAATTTCCGTACAGTTATCCGTTTCAGGTGTAATAATGACCATCTGAATATTGTTTAGCTTTGGTTTTCGGAGACGCCGAGGTTCCGGAATTTTTGACTCGCAGGAGTTCTTTTACGTGCCAGTAAATCTACCGACACGAGGCTGACGTATTTGAATACCTTCAAATACCACCGAACTGAGCCAGAATCGAACCTGCCAACTTGAGCTCAGAAGAAAGCACTCAACCGCCAGAGCTAATCAGCCTGGCACACATATCATGGAAGGATAGATATACCGTGCGCAAGCATTGTGCAACACCATGACATCTTCTTCTGCCGTTCAGATACAGCAACTAACCCCAGGTCATCCCTCACCATGGCCCGACGACCAGATCAGCTGGTCTACGTGATGACTAGAGCCCGGATTCCCATGCACTATCAAATCTCAAAATATGCATGCATTCATTCATTCACTATCACATGGAAAAACATGTGCAATAAACTGGAAAATATGCACCATCAAAATTCAGTTCCTTTTGAAACTATCATGCAAGTTAACATTATATATGCTCCAAAGTCAGAAGAAAAGTGCCTTTTATGATAGTGGTGTGCAGAAATAGGGACCCTTTTTCCACGTTATACAGTATGTCCATTACTGAGAGACGCAGATAATGTATTCCTGGTATCCTATGTTACAACCGAAGTTAGTACATACGGTAGAGATCCTATAAACCAGTAATAATAATTTCATGTGGCTATTTCTAGCCGAGTGCAGCCCTTGTAAGGCAGACCCTCCGATGAGGGTGGGCGGCGCCTGCCATGTGTAGGTAACTGCGTGTTATTGTGGTTGAGGATAGTGTTATGTGTGGTGTGTGAGTTGCAGCCCCCGGGCCATTGGAATTAACCCACGAAGGTTAAAATCCCCGACCCGGCCGGGAATCAAACCCGGGACCCTCTGAACCGAAGGCCAGTACGCTGACCATTCAGCCAACGAGTCGGACCTATAAACCAATTAAACAAGCACTTTCAGTAAGCATTGACGTAAGCCGGAAGTCCCCACGTCAATTTCTGTAATTCTTAGGGACCTTAAATTATGCATTACTCATTGACGTCTATGTTACACGAACAAAACAAAACTCGTAGCACACTTCAGTGACACCGCGGAACTGAGACAGCAGCTTACAAACCTTGCTATTGCACTGAATCCTTCTTCCGTTGTTATTCTGGGATTTCCTACCCGGAACTCTCAATCGTCACACGTCTTTGTTATCGCAGCAGGCAATCGTTACCAGTTATTGAGGATATTCAAAAGTATCTGCAATCATCGCACGGAGAAGTAGCTGCGGCAGCGAGAGATAGGTCGAACAAAGTGATCCTTTCAAATCCTGACTTTGAATTCATAACTTATATAAGAAGCATTGTGATGAAAATGCTACGGGCTTTACGTCGCACCGACACAGATAGGTCTTATGGCGACGATGGGATAGGAAAGGCCTAGGAGTTGGAAGGAAGCGGCCGTGGCCTTAATTAAGGTACAGCCCCAGCATTTGCCTGGTGTGAAAATGGGAAACCACGGAAAACCATTTTCAGGGCTGCCGATAGTGGGATTCGAACCTACTATCTCCTGGATGCAAGCTCACAGCCGGATGAAAATGCAAAAGACGTACAATTTGACCTCACTTTGTCCCAAATGTCTTCATTTAAGTATGCACCTGTCACTACTTGTGACGTAGAAAGATAATTTTCTGTGTGTAAGAACGTGCTGACAGATAAATGGGTGAGTTTCAGTGTTCAAAAAGAGCTGAATTTTGATGGTGCATTTTTTCCAGTTTATTTGCACATATCTATCCTTCCATGGTATGTGTGGCAGGCTGATTAGTGATTAGCTCTGGCGGCAGAGTGCCGCCTTCTGACCTCAAGTTGGCAGGTTCGATTCTGGCTCAGTCCGGTGGTATTTGAAGGTATTCAAATACGTCTGCCTCGTGTTGGTAGATTTACTGGCATGTAAAAGAACTCCTGTGAGTCAAAAATTCCGGAACCTCGGCGTCTCCGCAAACCGTAGAAGTAGTCAGTGGGACATAAACATTTATAACATTATGATTATTTTTGGTCTATTATGAAGGTCGTTAGAACTAAAACCACTACTCAGAGAGAGCGTGTTTTATTATTCACTCAAGTTATTACACTTGTGCTGTATTTGCCGGCATAGCGATGTAGGGGTAGCGTGGCTGTCTCTTACCCGAGGATCCTAGGTTCGATTCCTTGCCAGGTCAGGGATTTCTACCTGCATCTGAAGGCTGGTTCGAGGTCCACTCAGCCTTCGTGATTACAATTGAGGAGTTATCTGACGGTGAGGTAGCGGCCCCGGTCTCGAGTGCCAAGAGAATAACTGGCGAGAGGATTCGCTGTGCAACCACACGACACCTCGTAATTTGATCTGCAGGTCTTTCGGCCTGAATAGCGATCACTTGGTAGGGCAATGGCCCCTCGGGGCCGATAGCTGCTGTATTTTTCTATTATTTACTAGATCACTCGCGTTTCTGTTTTCTGCACGACACAATTTTTCTTACTCATATAAACTCGCACACTACATACACTACAGTTCTGACCACTGATCTCTATACGTGGATTGCTGGTAGCTTGGGTAGCAGTAAGCCGAATAGAAGATGACTGCCGTAATAAGATGGCAACTAGCGCATGGTGCAGTAGGCCTATACCACGAGGAGCGCGCTTGCTTTGTTTAGGCTTAGTTCAGTGACGCCAGGCTTCTTGATTGTAGTTCTACGGGTGTTCTGTGCTGTGTTATTGCAAAGGAAATTGTAGTGTACTTTACGAATTTAGGTTCGTTGCCTTGTAGTATGCTTGTAAATTACAAGATTCAATTTCAATGTGTATGTGTTTATGTGAAATCTGAATGAAGAGTACGGGGTATTAACATACCGCAGTATTCAGCTTATGGATGTACAAACAGAACCGATCAGCAGGAGAAATCATTTCATCAGTGCGTTTTATCTTCTTCTTTATCCGTTTACCCTCCAGGGTCGGTTTTTCCCTCGCACTCAGCGAGGGATCCCACCTCTACCGCCTCAAGGGCAGTGTCCTGGAGCTTCAGACTCTGGGTCAGGGAATACAACTGGGGAGGATGACCAGTATCTCGGCCAGGCGGCCTCACCTGCTTATGCTGAACAGGGGCCTTGCGGGGGATGGGAACATTGGAAGGGATAGACAAGGAAGAGGGAAGGAGGCGGTCGTGGCCTAAAGTTAAGTACCATCCCAGTATTTGCGTGGAGAAGTGGGAAACCACTTTCAGGATGGCTGAGGTGGGAATCGAACCCACCTCTACTGAGTTGACCTCCCAAGGCTGAGTGGACCCTGTTCCAGCCCTCGTACCACTTTTCAAATTTCGTGGCAGAGCTGCGAATCGAACCTGGGCCTCCGGGGATCGCAACTAATCACACTAACCACTACACCACGGAGGCGGACGGTAACTTTTATACTGTACATAATAATCTTCCTAGGGTAGTATTTTGAGTTTTAGGTTTATTGTATCTCATTTCGCATATTCTGGGAGCAAAATGGCAATTAATTTTTGTAGGTTTCCCTTCTCGAGACCCGAACTTCTAAGATCATGGATTAGGAGTATCAGGCGGGAGAATTGGAAGCCTTCTAAAACAGCCGTTCTCTGGTCGAATCACTCTGAGGAAGACTGTTTTGATTGAACTGGACAAACTGTACAATTTGGAAGTGATGCACAGCCAACTTTTTTCAATTTTCCTGAAATTTTACTGCAGTAAAGATTTATATGTACTTATATTTTTATTTATTTGTCATAATTAATCTGCCGGTTTTGATGAAATAATTGATGCGATGTTATAATAATCTTAGGAAATGAAGTTTGGAGAAGTTCTGGACCTTATTTACATCAGTAATAATTATGGGTATCAGACACTGGAGTGGTGGGAGATGGGAAAGTGTGGTGGGTGTTTTAGGCTATCCCATTCCAATATTTGTCGTATTTGGGGCTCTTTTAAGGGGTATTACATATTTATGAAGATGACCATCAATATTGCTTGCTAGCTGAATTTAATTAAAGCGGTCTGTAATAATTATTTAGGGTAACAATTTATGAGCTGGAAGGAAGTCATAAAACCATAACCTTAATTTACTGTATTCATTGTCATTGACTTGCAAGTGGCGAGGGTGTTTTGATCACATTTCCCCACCCTTTCATTGTTACACCCCTAGTTTTACATCATTTTCATGCAGTAGTAATTTTTTCGGCCGTTATTATACAATCATTTTTATTGCTATCCCGGAGATTTACTGACCTCGGAATGACGTGTCAGTGATCCCAATGTCCTTATGCTTTGAGTGAACATGTCTCAACTGTATATATTTACTTATTCCAATGCGCCATTAATTGCGATTTAAAATTGACTATATTATCATTGCTTCCCCATAAGGAGAGCTCTAGGATGGGTACGCCAACATGGCGGACCGCGCGCTCAACTTGGCGTATAGTACGCAAAAATTTACTTGAGCCCTGAGCTCCATAATGCTGAATTGGAACTAGGGCTCAAGAAAAGGTTCGCGTACTATACTTTCTCCTGCAGCGGAGAGCTGCCATTAGCGATCCATGTAATAGAGATCAGTGGTTCTGACGCATCAAACTCCTGCTATCCAGCACAGCGTTATGTCGTTTCAGAACCGTTCACTTCCCAGATTATCACATGCCTCATAACAAGGACCGGATTCTTATGTAATTACATTTTCCATTTTTCCACTTGTAGTTACC
Organism: Anabrus simplex; assembly: GCF_040414725.1. NCBI lineage: Eukaryota > Metazoa > Arthropoda > Insecta > Orthoptera > Tettigoniidae > Anabrus > Anabrus simplex. The sequence goes on along the minus strand of NC_090270.1, from coordinate 246,415,152 downwards.
TGAAAATTAAAAATGTCGGTGAATTGTGTTTCATTTTACATTTTTCTGCATATTACTAGTAATATTACATATTGTTACGAATAAAACTCCATCTGTTTAATTACTCTAATTTATTTCAGGATGACCTATTAAATGCACACACACATGATAACTTATCAGCAAATGCTTCGTGATGACTTATTGTACGGCAAATGATACTTTTCAGTGTGAATACTTCATGAACGGACAGAATCTAAAACGAGTCGAGTCCGTAAATGACTTAGGAGTTACAATGAGTAGTAACTAATCATTCAGTGCACATATTGAAATAATAGTAGATACAACACTGAAACAACTAGGTTTTATCATACGAAACGGGAAGGACATAAATAACATTAAGACTTTATGTGTTCTCTATAACTCATTCGTGAGGTCAAAATTACAATATGCATCCGTTATATAGATGCCAAATTACAAATCATATATAAATAAAATTGAAAAGGTTCAAAAGCGATTCTTAGGTTTATTTATTACATGAAGCATAATCAGTCACTTATTAGAAGAATTTAACTACAATTCATGAAACGCTCGCCGAGAATTATATCAACAACTGTTTCTACACAAAATTATAAATGGCGTTATAGATAGTGGTGATCTACTAGCCAGGATACATTTTAACGTAAGCAAATCAAACTTGCGTAGCCGAACGTACTTTTACAATCCCTTATCCAACATATTAATTCATAAAAATTCGCCATTAGGAAGTATGTGTAGTACGTTTAATGACCTATTTGAAAACCACGACATAGATGTCTCAATGTCCCTAACAGACTTCAAAAATTGTCGAGTGATTTTCTTTAGTGAATATGCTTAAACTATCTTCACAAATAGCATCTCTTAAAAAGAAAATTTCAATACACTGTCTCTTTATCAATAATACAAATGCAATTCAGTTGTGTATAAACTTCGAGATATTATTTTTATACTGTTAATCATGCACCTGACCTGTTCGCATACTTGTGTGCCTGCACATACATTTTTAGTTCCTACTTATGTAATCAGGAGTCAGTAATTGCAGCACTATCTAATTCTGATCTGTATATAACCTATTGTTGTTTTTGCCATTTTTCTTCTAAATTTGTTTTTATTATAATTTTTCAAAATCTGTTGTTAATTTTTCGTGATCTTTTTCTGTTTTGCGTTATATATCATAGTATTATATTTTGTAGGCATAATGTCTGTCGTAATTGGAGTGCAACACTGTTACAGACATGCTTCACAAATAAATAAATAAATAAATAAATAAATAAATAAATAAATAAATAAATAAATAAATAAATAAATAAATAAATAAATAAATAAATAAATAAATAAAATATTTAAACACACACAATTGTAACCAGTTATGAATGGCCACACTTACTAATTACAAGTCTGTTCACAAGTTCCTCTTCCTTATAGCACCGCAGGTGGTCCGGCCCGTTGTTGTTAGGGGACGCAAAACTTTGCTTTCACTTCCCCAAGTCCAGTCAACTCATACAGCAGCTGTGTGTAGACCGCTAGATTTGAACACAGTCCACTGGCTACACAACACACGATGGCTGTTCGTTAGTTCGACTCCACAGATAGTCCAGTAATTCACAGAGTCACATGCAGTGAACAACTAAACAGCTCAACAGTATTCAGCAGCAGGACGATACTCACAACAGCGAACATTAACACAGGTCCATTTACCTTCACACTCGCTAATTATCAGTTCACAGAAATATACGAACACATAGTACCGTCTTCCGTTCTTTCGTCTCCACCTACACACTGGTCTCTCCAACACCAAAACAACAGCTCGCTCGCATGGGCCTTGTATTTATACCTCGATGATGGGCCACTAGAACAGTCAGGGTTCATCTGGAGATCGAACTTTCCTGTCATATCTTCCAGAAATCGCATGGTGGAACTAGAGGAAGGGAACAATAGAGAAAGGGCCGTGGTATGTCTTCAGGCGGGCTGGGAAGTTACCCGAGCTGGCTTAGTCATCCTCTTTCATACCGAAGGAGCAGCGACGAGGCTGACGGTCGCTTGAGCACGCAATCATATTTTTACATATTACGTGAAGAATGTAACATTTCTGTATATATGTAGGTAATTATTTAAACAAATTAAAATTCTGTCAGTTCGTTTAATTTTCGGATTATAGTAAAATAAATGGCGAATTTCATCTCGTTTGGAATAACTTATATTTCAGCTGCTTAACATGGCACTAGTGGCGCCCTTACTGCATACAAAAATGGTGGCACCGGGTCACCATGGCCCAATGTTTTGAATGTGGATGTTTTTAAAACCAATTATGTTTATATAAATCATACACATTAACATACATTTACAGACGTTGTCAAATAAAAATAAAAAGGAAACGTAATTATTAACCAGTCTACAACAACATTATTAAATCAGAAGGAAATAGATTGCAAAGTTACACCTATTAGACCGGGCGAGTTGGCCGTGCGCGTAGAGGCGTGCGGCTGTGAGCTTGCATCCGGGAGATAGTAGGTTCGAATCCCACTATCGACAGCCCTGAAAATGGTTTTCCGTGGTTTCCCATTTCCACACCAGGCAAATGCTGGGGCTGTACCTTAATTGAGGCCACGGCCGTTTCCTTCCAACTCCTAGGCCTTTCCTATCCCATCGTCGCCATAAGACCTATCTGTGTCGGTGCGACGTAAAGCACCTAGCAAAAAAAAAATACACCTATTAGAACTAGCTCGTAAAAGTACAAAAATGCTTGGTGTTCAGGAATACTATTATAAACATGTCCTTTCTAGTTGTCACATTTAGGGCCGGTTGCATAAAAATCGCTAACTGTAGTTCAGTTTTGATCGAAGATCGGAAATGAACTTCGTTCTTTTCTCTGTGTGAGTTGTATAACACTAATCTGAGATCACTGAACCAAGTTCAATTTTTATCTAAGGTCGACGAAACAGAGTTGACAACATCGCTAAACAAGAGAGATAATTGCGATTGTATCGAATCGAGTTGTATCGAACATGCGATTTAGATAGAAACGATCGACAATTCTCGACGCCATTCGACATTCATTTGTCTGCGATATGTAAACAAAGCCGCAAAATGGAGAAGAAAGATGAGTAACAAGAAGACGCATACTGCAAATTTTAAGAAAGAGGAAAAAGATATGTCCTTCTTACTTCACCCACTTCAGCAGGCATCTTGATGAATTGAGGTTTTAGAGCTGCAATCTCTCCAGTGACTTTGTGTATAGTCCTACTTGCAGTTCCTTTATTTACATTGAATACATCTCCAATTACTATTTGGAAGGTTCCAGTTGCGTAAAATCTTAGTGTGAGAAGGATCATGAACATTGAATTCAGTGCATGATTTCGTTTAGTTTGTGTCCTTAATTGTAGATGTAATCTTTGTTCTAGTTCTTCAACTACACGTTTTCCTAATCGAAACCGTATTTTAAATTGTCGATCATTTAGTTCTAACAAGGGATTCCTTCTATGTTGAAACACGCGAGGAGCTCTTTGGAGTTCAAACTCTCCATTCTCAGATGAAACGTCAGAGTAATCTGAAATCTGAAAATAGCATAACCTATAGGCCCTAAGCACAAAACAGTGGAGAACAAACAACTTGTTAATAGTAGGATTATTGTTCAAAAAATTACAATTAGCATTACTTGCCATTTTACTTTAATCAACAGTAGGCCTATTTATTATTTTCTTTGTTATTATATTATAGACACCTAAACATTTATTTCTCACAAAAATAATAATTATATTCCTTCTGCTGAATTTAGTTCAACCAGGTTAATCTGAGAAAATTCACCAGTCAGATTTGATCTTCCATCAAGAAGACATGATCTTGGATTAATGTTTATACAACCAAAATTCTAAGTTCAGCTTGACTGGAGATCAGTTTCAGGTGGTTGAACTTAGATTAACTTTTATGCAACCGGCCCTTAGACAACCAAGGTCCATTTGTGTGCACTACACGCAGTAATTACACACCAGCTTCCCGTGATTTCCACAAACACACTTGTTACAAGATGGACAGGAATGATATGTCTTTGTGTCGTTGTTGCTGGGACAAAACTCAGATATCTTCCTTTTTCGAGGGTCTTCCTGAATGATCTGTTACCTTTGGATGGGTTCGCTCAACTTCCTTGAGTATAAATTTCGGACCTCAATCTCTTTGTCAGACTCGTCTGCTGCAGTCTCAATCTTATAAAATCTACAACCACTTCCTCTCCTAATAACTTCCGGAACTTCTTATGAACCATATAAGTGTCATTTCAAGAAAACACTACATGAGCATCGATTGACGCTAAATTAGTGATAACATGTTTATAAAATGCAAATGTAAGAACAAATTAAAAATATGACAGCGGACACAAACTGCACACGAAACTAGTGGCAATGGGTCACTGTGACCCGGACATGTCAACGCTGCAGAAGGGATGAGCGCGAACTGAGATATGGTGGTCGGCTTGTGTAGGGAAGGGGCCACCAGAGAGCTACTAGGAGGGTGAAGTGTAGTTACTGACCGATTGAGGAAATAAAAGCAGAAATATGTGGTGTTTGGTCATGGTGACCCAGCGCCACCATTCTCGGGTTAAGTTAACTTTAAAATTTCTTTAAAATGGGCGCATTTATAACCCTTTGTTTGTGAAATACAGTAGGTCCGAGCGCCTCAACAGTGGTAATCCTTTCTAAGAATCTGGGGTGGCTAGGTGCCTTTCACTGGTCATTCTAGCAGACTGCATAACGAAATCTGTTTATCTGTTTGCAAGATCATTAGTGGCGAACAAGAATAGCCTCTGGAAGATATTTCGACCATTTGGTTTAATCTTTTAAAATATGCTCCAGCGACTTCCTGCGGTCTTGAACAGTCCTTTTCAGCCTGCAAGAGAATTTTATCGGATTAGCGCCAAATATCACAATGGAAGACATGGAGTAGTATTTGGTGACACACTGCGCATCACGATAAAAATGTTACCGTACTAATTCTGTTACTTAATAGGGGTTTAAAGACAGATTCTATATTAACTTTCTTAATAACACTTATGCATTTCATTTTCACGGCATGAGGGCAACAGGAGATTACATTGTGTAATATACTCCCCGATTTACAGTGCATAACATTATTTTTAAATATTAGATGTATTTTGATTATGCCTTTAATTTCAATATTCAGTACTGTCAAAAATTAGAATGCAGTAGAATATATAAATTATCAAAAGAAACAACGATGATTTTATCATAAAACGTGGAGGTATTTAAAACAATTGTATTGTTTTATATCATAACCACAAGTCATAATTAAAGGAATATACAATACGAACATTTTTGTAAATTTAATGCATCAGTACTATTATTTATTTCATGAATATTACATATTTCACTGTCTTACATCTCTTTAAATCAATGTTTGTTTATTTGTATGTCTCAAATGGACTCAAAAACTATTGGAGCAGTCTGGTTGAAAATTTCACAATTTGTTCTTATTACTCCTGGTAGGGTTTAGGAAGTGATTTGAAAGAAATCTGATGGGTAGTTCGGCATAGGGGCATGAGAAGGATGAAATGAAAAAAAAAATAGAAAGTAGGGGAAGGTAAGTAAACCGCATGACAAGTCTGATCAGTGGGTTGCCTAAGCAACAGTATGTGAAGATTATGATGTGTTTCTTAAAACTTTTCTTCATATTTTAAAGTTCCGTTAGGACCTGCTAAGGACCACGTGGTTCTTATCTCTAGCAGCTTTCTTCTTTGACCAGTACTCCTTCATTCTTGCACTGTGAATGTCTTTTCGCTCCTGAGTCCATTTAACACCTCCTCCCGGACGTACTGTTTTTTCTGTTAGTGACTGGAGAGAGTTTGATGTTCTGCTCAACGTTCTGTACCTATTCCTGTCATAAATTTCACTGGGGGCAATGTCCAATTCTTGAAGGTCTTTTCTGACGAGTCTTGCCCACTTGGCATTAGTCGCTTTCCCTCTAGAGATGGTGTGGAAGATTCTGGAGATGAGCCTCTGATTGTCCATTCTTATGACATGACCATAGAAGTTCAGTCTCCTCTTCCTCATAAATGTTGTAATGCTCTCCAATTGTTGGTACAGTTCGTTGTTGTGCCTGATTCTGTACTTGCCTTCTTTTTTAATAGGGCCCATGATTTTTCTCAGGATCTTCCTTTCCTTCAGCTCCAATTTTCTAAGTTGCCCTTTGCTTACCATGTTTAAGCATAGTACCGACGGTCTCACTACGGTAGTGTAATGCCTGATTTTGAGAGGGAGAGGGATTTGGATTTGTACATACTCTTACATAGGTGGTAGGCGCTTTCCAATTTGATGCATCTGCTGTTCATGGCCTGATCTTCATTCATGTTTGGGGTTATCCATTTTCCTAGGTATTTGAAGGAGTTAGTCCTTTGTACTGTTTTGTCCACCAGTGGGATTGATTTAGTGCATCTTTAATGTCGGTGATAAACTGTGTTTTGTTGATGGCGATCTTCAGCCCTACTTTAGCTGCTATGTGGTCGAGAGAGGATAGTTGATGGATAGCTTCCTCTACACTGGATGCCAGGAGTGTAAGGTCGCCTGCGAAGGCTAAACAGTTGACTGTTAACTTGTCTTTCTTGTAGCTTATTCTCAATCCAGAGCCATCCTTTAGCATTTTCGTCCACTCACGAATGACTTTTTCGAGTAGGCAGGTAAAGAGGATTGGAGATAGGCCACCCCCTTCTTCATATTATTATTATTATTATTATTATTATTATTATTATTATTATTATTATTCCTCTGACAAAAAGTATATAACATTGAAAAGTCCAAGTTCAATCCCCATTGCATATGGGGTGAGAAGGAGTGAAGAAAGAAAATGCAGAAAATGACAGATTACGGATGAATGTGTGTATCTTTCAGCATAGCTCTCAACCAAACAAGATACACATATAACTTGCTATCTGGAAAAAATTACTGTAGGGGCAACAAAGCCCTAGCACCCCTAAAGAAAGGGATGAAATGTAAAAATCCGTAAAATGAACGATAATCGTGGGGTAGCTGAGGTGAACCGTGACACTCTGGATGGAGTTTGGGCCAAAGTTCATTCCCAATCGGGATGGGGGTTAGAAAGGATGAAAGGAATATCTCAGATGACCGAGATCATGGATGTACTTGTGCATGTTCCAGCATAGCTCTGAACCAAACATGATAACTCATATGAAAGAAGGTAAGTATGGGAAAGAAAACTGTTGGGTAAGATACCCCTACGGACGGGGGTGGAAAGGGGGTGAAATATTAAAATAATAGAAAACGACCAATATTGAAGCGATATATGTTGATCAATAGAGTTTACTTTTGCATTTAATCCAACATCGGTCGATCTTAGAAACGTCACGTCATCGGTCGAGGTGTAAGCGCGGCACTCACGCTGATGAAGAAGAACTTTCCGTCTTTCTTGTGTATATCAATCGGAAATTATCTTGCTAGGAAGTTTCTATTTTTATTCTTTTGTCACCTTACGGAGCACTTTAATTTATTTTTATCACATTTGGCCTCAAAACCAAAAGTAACGTAACTTATAATGCCTTATTATGCTATATTTGGCCGGCTTCCTTGCCATGAACTGCCTAAATGCACATCTACCACGAAATGATTGAAGCATTTCGTCAACTGTAGCGTATTCAGAAATGCTGTAGCTGTTCACACACCTTGCTACGAAACCTTCTGATTGGGGCTAGTCTATCAAGTGCTTTCCTTGTCAACCTTGTCCGTTCATCATCAAAATGAAGTCCTCGCAACAGTAACAGAAATCTTCGGTAACTCATTGTAAGTCAAAAATATTCTGGAGCAGTCCCAAACTTATCCTATAAATCCTCCACAATCTGGTGTGACGATTTTTGCACACCTGCTAAATACAAGAGAATTGGAACTGCCCTTATTTCATCAGGATTTGTATCTATAACACCACTTTTCCTGCTGTAGTTACTTCGAATTTTATGAAGGCAATCGTTTTTGTACGATGTAATTTCTTCAATCACTTCGTCAGGGAAAAATATTTCCCATGCATCAAGAACAGTGCTAGCGTTTTTTACAATTCCTCCTTTGACTCGCGGTGGATGAATAACTATATTTCTGAGCTTCGTACGTACTCGTTGGCGTGATGCATGAGCATGCCAAACGGTCAGTTGGTCCTTACCGATATACTCCACTCGAGGTCTGTTATTTCCTGCTCATCACCGGCAGATTGTTCACTTCCACTGTCATGGTCACTGTTATTTGACTGTTCTGCGTCTGAATCAACTGAATCATCTAACTCTTCAGATGAGCCTATTTCAGTGTCATTATCAGATTCTTCCAACAGCCACTGGATTACCTGAGCATCTGAACGATCCATAGTTCCTGATGAATACTACATGTAACTTCACGTGCACTGAAATAGCAAACAATGAACTCAAAACAACTACTCGAATTCTTCTAATTCAATAATCACGACACAACATTACTTAGAATTCAAACGAACACCATCGGTCGAGGTGTTAGCGCAGCAGTCTAGGTCACTCTGATGACAACTTGGCAGCCGTTAACAGCACTATTCGATTGTTGACATATCACCGGTCAGTTAGATAGCAGCACACGTCAGCAGAACAAAAGAAAAGCAAGCAGTGGCCAGATAAAATCTTTTGTTAGCGCTGCGCTTCCCCCTCGACCGATCTTGAGTTAATGAAACGTTTTAGAAACATTTAACATGATTGATTTAATAAACGCGTGCAAAGCCGCGGGCACATACTTGTATCTACGATATTTTTATTTACATATTTGATACTTTGATATTACATAACAATCTGTGCCCTGCGCATAACCAAGATCGTCCTAATAATCACGCTACTCGCTGGCGCACAAGAATCGCGACCGTCTCGTAATTGACTCGCAACTGACATAACGCTGACTCACTAACGACTTTTAATTTTTTATATAACTGTTAGGCTTGTCATTTTATTTATGCGCCTAAACACCGCAAATGAGGTAACGAGTATACCTGCAGAGAGAATGTTGCGAATTTTCTGGGTGCTAGTGGTGAAGTCATACAAAGTTAAGCACACTGTAACTAGTATCCACTAGGAAGACAATGCATTTCTGAAAGTGTCTCTAAAATAGAGTGTTAGAGTAATTGACTACCGGATGTTTCTCCTCCTAATGATCTCAATGGTACTTCGGGATGTTGAGCCGTGTCCTGGGTTTGTGAGTGGCCGAAGTTTCACCATCATTAGAGCAAGCTTTGCCAAGGCTGACAGCTTGGAGCCCCACGGACAACAGCATCAGCTCCAACTACGAAAGCCCTACAGACGATCTGATCTGGTCAGGCAGTCAGGTCGATTTGGTCAGATCAGGCTCTAAATCATGTTGTGTGATAGTTGTGTAGTTGTGTCGTCCGACGAAACTCTTGTCGGGTGAAGTCAGGTGGACGCGCCATTCGAGCACCTGACTACCTTACCAAATCAGATCGTCTGTAGGGCTCTGAACCAATCCTTGCACGAGGAGACAGTTGGATTTAAGTCATTATCTTTTACTATCAGCAATACGATAGGGACGTTGAAATTAAAAAGATCACCTTTCCTTTTTCTAAATTCAACGTTTCACAGCTGAACTTTCCTTTCAGATGTAGAAATTGTACCCCCGTCAGCAAGACCCATCCACCTGTTCAACGCTGATCATCCATTTCTGTTCATGATTCTGGATGATAAGACAAGGTCAATTTTATTCATGGGACGAGTGATGAATCTCAGCTAATTCACAGTCAGTCATTCGGCATGGTAATATGATTTCCATCCACGATATAACAATGTTAATTGTATAATTTACAATAGTGTGTAGCAACAATAAATACTCAATTCCATGTAAAGTGTTGGCTTTCATTTTGATGTCATGTGGAACCTGCTTCAAGCATTATAAACATTATAAATTGACATTTTGGCCGATTTTGGATCTATATGGTGATTGTGCGTGGAAATACAGATATCCAACCAATCCTAAGCTGCCGTTCATATCGATTTATATCGATTAAGGGCGATATCAAAACTTAGTTGCTAACTGTATTGTGTACATTCACCACGTGGTTAAGGCACCTCGCTCGACGTGTATAGTATATGGTACGATTCGCGATCTTTTCCATTTTAATCAGTCATGTTATTTTTCTTACTGTTTTCTCTCGTCTTTATCTCTCTACTATAGCGTAGTTTACAGTTTAGCATAGTATAAGTTAGTACGATAGCTTGTGGTTATTTATTGATTTAATAGTTCAGTGTAGCTGTAATTTATTTACATCCGTGTGTTGGTTAGTGTATCTAGTTTGCCTGTGTATACCATGTCCCAGTGTAGTTCGAGAAATACAAGCGGCAAGAAAGTGACTCTGAGATCAGTGGAGTGTTTACTTTGTAGGCCATAACCTCCTTCCTGTGCCATTCTTTAGTTGCGAGTAATTTGTTATTTCTTCACTCACTTTTATTATTGATAATGTACTTTCGTTTTAGTGTCGGATATTGTTAGTAAGTGTAGTTTTTGCGAATTTGTTTTTACTCCCGATTCATTAGCTTTACTGAGTACGGTATTGCATTTTACGAGGGCTGTGTGCCGCGGTCGTATTGCTACAGCTGTGCTCGCAGCATTAGAGCGCTGGCAACATAGATAAGACGATACTCACGTGTTTTGGTAACTGTCAGTTTAGAAGTGAAGCCGTGCGGAGCATAAGTGGAAATATGCTTATGAACTTATGAAGGTAGTAAACGTACTAAATCTACAGCCCCATCCCCATCCTCTAAATTGCACTCTGTGCCGAGATAAGACCTGATTAAAATATATTTCTGAAAGTACCGTACAGGGATTGCTTAGCGCTCGTTCCCATTCCTACTGGTCCAATTCTTGAACGATGAAGAATTTGGATTTCAGTCACCACAATTTAATGTCAGGACGAAAGGAGAGAGAGATTGTTTTTATTTTTTGTAAATTCAATGATTAATTAATGTACTTAACGTTTGTTTCAGATCTTGAAATTGTACCCCTATCTGCAAGACCAATCATGTTGTTCAAGGCTGACCGTCCGTTCCTGTTCATGATTATGGATGACACAACAGGGACAATACTGTTCATGGGACGAGTAGTGGATCCCAGCTAATTCATCCAGCCCATCATCAAGCGTAAACATGTGATTTCCATCCTCTATATAAAAGAACAATCATAATTTTATAACTTACGAATGTGCGGCAACAATAAACGCTCATTTCCAATCATTGAAGTGTTGGCTTTCATTTTCGATGTAGTGTGGGAAAGTGCTTCAAATGACACCTCTTCTAAATTAATAAATGTCATTTCGGATAGTAGGTACCGGTACTGAATCCGTTGTGGATGGTTTAGTTTTCGAGAACTGAAACAGTAATTCCATATATCATAGAGGAATTGCAGCCGAAATGAAAAAGGGGACATCAATCAATAACAGGTTTTCAGTGCAGTGTTATTGTTGATTATGAGCAAAGGAACATTTCCTAGATTATTCGTAATTAGCTACACACCATGGCTTTGAATGGGAGAAGTTATTAATTCAGTTTGCTGTGATAAGGGTCGAGGACTTTTAAAAAGAAGCAAAAATCCAGAAAGGAGTGAGGCAAGGCTGCAGTTTGTTTCGCTTCATTTTCAATGTTTATATAGAGCAGATGGTAAAGCAAATCAAGGAGGAATTTAAAAACGGAATCGCAATCCAAGGAGAGGAAATCAAAGGCCTGAGATTCGCCGATGATATTGTTATTTTATTTGAAACTGCAGAAGATCTGGAGAAATGTCTCAATGGTACGGACACAGTCTTAGGGAAGGAGTAAAGGATGAAAATAAATAACTAATAATGGTAGAAGTAAGGACGACATAAAATGCAGACTATCGCAAGCAAGGTTTTCTTAAGAAAAGAAATTTGCTCACTTCGAACATCGATATAGGAATTAGAAATATGTTTTTGAAAACTTTCATATGGAGCGTGGCATTGTATGGAAGTGAAACATGGATAATAAATAGCTCAGAAAGAAAGAGAATAGAAGCTTTTGAAATGTGGTGTTACAGAACAATGCTGAAGGCGAGATGGATAGTTTGAATCACGAATGAAGAGATACTGAATCGAATTGGTGAGAGGAGATCGATTTCTCTAAATTTGACCTGAAGAAGAGATAGAATGATTGGACCACATCTTAAGACACCCAGAACTTTTTCAGTTGGGTTTTGAGGGAAGTATGAACAACGGCAAGGGTGGACCAAGGTATGAATATGACAAGCATATTAGAGCAGATGTAGGATGCAGTAGTTACGTAGAAATGAAAAGGTTAGCACAGGATAGGGTGGCATGGAGAGCTGCATCAAATCAGCTGATGACTCAAAGAACAACAACAGGCTACTTTTAACCGAGGACTAATAATATTTCCTTGTGTACGACATTAGTCGATATTCCTTCAGCAGTGAACACGAAGAGATTCGTATTGATGTAACACGCAAAGGAGCCACATAAAGTTGTCCATAAGAAAAATATTTTCCGCCGAAATCAAGTCCAGTAACGCAATAGTGTCTGACCATGTTATTTGTTTATTGTCATGCCAAATCAGACTCTTACAGGAAATTGGACTCGTTTGAAATCAAAAGGAAACTCTGAAGGAATCATAGGAATTATCGGTATTAAGACCGTTTCTCTTGTGCCACAGCCAGTTAAAATAGCAGCTTCAATGAAACAGTTTTTCAAAATTTTCCATACCAATCTCGTCTCATTGCATAACTTTGACGGGTGCAGATTACGTAACAATAAATTTCTTCTCGAGTACTGATTCTCTGAAGTTCGCTCCATGTTCGCCATTTGGCAAGAGTCTTTGTAATACGGTTAAGACGTTCTCTAATTCCGTCCTAATCAAGTTCACATTCGTATCTGAAGTACAGTAACATTATTCAGAGGGGTCTTTAAACGAATTGGACCTGCCTATATTTGAGTAATTCAAGTTTTAACGTCCTCCGGTTGTTCTAATTAGGAGACAATACTGTCTTTGCTGGCGAGACCTAGTGTTTACAGTGTACTATGTCTTCTGGTATGGTTTAGAGCAATTTTTTTACTTTCATTGATCTATCTCATCCTTGACTTTGACAATATCAAAGTGACTGAGGTATGAACGATGCAAGAAATGTGATTCCTTATGCAGCCAGTCCCTGGTTTGAATGGTGTGAAAATGTTGCTCATAGGGTCGGTTGATGCATGCATTTCAGTGGGCTTGGCCAACTACGCAACACAAATATCAGTCAGGACAGAGGTTGAACTATTTCCGGAATTAGCTCTGAATCCGACCACACAAGGCTCAAGTACACAGACTAGGAGCAGGATTAAAAAACTGCCTCCCAGTCACGGACAGAGCCAACACACAAAACTAGCACAGGGACTCGAAGCCGTACTCCACCACGTCCCACCCTCGTCACACAGTGTTTCAATTGCCTCAAGCTCTATCGTTTTGCAGTTAACTGTTCAGAATCCACCGGCTGCAACAGATGCGGTTGTTCTCACCATCACTCTGTTTGCGAGGTACCTCGGGGACCAGGCGGTGTGTTCCAACTGCCAAGGCAGTCATGCTGCTTAGTTCCCTGGCTGCCCATATCTTAAATAGGCAATTATGAAACACTATAGACAACATCGTCACCTTACCCACACATATACGCATCCCCGTTCCCTCCTAAAACTTAAAATCACACACCCTCAAACCCAGTCCACCCGCCCACGCCCCCCTCACCGCCCAATTGAAGATCCATACAATCTACTTCAATTACTACTGCTAATCACCTCACGACCCAGAGCAGACCACCCCAACCCCAATCACCACCATATACTAATATAAGAAGAAACCAGACTTTCTATTCCCCCCCCCCCCCACATAATTTTCAAAATAAAGTACCACTACCCGCTAAGCACCGGTAAAAGTTCTCACTTCCTTAAAGAATTAAGCCTTCAAAAAGCAAAGCAAAGTCACCACCGTACAGGACATGAAGGCCCTTGGAGGAGTGGAAGGTAAAGGCTTCCACCATTGTTAACCTCGGCACGTGATGGGGTAGAGTGGTTAGCTCTACGCCCGGCCGCCTTTGCCTCCAGGAATTAACCTGGTACTCATTTATGGTGTAGGCTGAGTGAACCTCAGGGCCATATGCACCTCCGGAAGTGGAAATCTCTTTTCTTAAATTTTACAACTTCCTGACGGGGATTCGAACCCACGTCCTTCTGGGCGGACCGAGCACACCTTTACCGCCTCGGCCCCTCTTCAAAAAGCACTGGAACTAAATAAACCGAGGCAGGTGTACCGCTAAGGCTAAATACTGCCAGCTGCCAACGACAGTCAAACGCTGCTTATACAAATGCTGTTTTCTAAATTATAACACCCGCACACTCACACTAATGAGAATGTGTCAGTCACTGCGAAACACACCGGTATAGACCCGTTGCAATGCCAAAAGCAACATCGGTCGTGATCAGTACCTGGATGGGCGACCACCCAGGACTGCCACATACCGAAACCTATTGTTCGCTGTGCCAGCCTGGTCACGAGCAATGCTCTGGTGCTTTTGGTGAATAATTCCCAAAATGCTCTTCACACATAACACTAAAACACATCACATTGTAAAACACACCTTAAATGTTTTAAAACACGTTTAAAAGACATAAGAATAAACCATATAAAGACCGACGGAGGAGCGCAATTAAGCGCACCGTTATCGGTACGTCACATAGCACCCGGCGCATACGGATAATCAGCGCAGACTGATATGTACAGTAATAGTAACTTGTCCCTCGGTGAGGAATGGATTGTGGGAGGGCGGATGGGAAAACACTACAAATACTGTAGAAGCATAACAAAATCATACTTTCCTAATGTACGGAGTAGACTGACAGTTAAACTAAACCTAGGTAATATGACAGCTATGACAACAGACCGCGGAAAATTCGATGAATATTTCTTTATGTTCAAAATAACAAATTACCCTACATGTGTGTGCGGTGAAACAAATCATCAGACAGTTGATCATATTCTTTGGGAGTGTAAATTATTCAGCTCCGAGAGAGATGAACTTTATAGAAGTGTTATAAAGTCAGTGGGCCACTGGTCGGTGGAGAAATACGAATTTGTGAACAATCACCTAAAGGATTTTTATAAATTTGTAAACAAAATAAATTTTGACATCTTACAACGAGATATCAGTTAAGCGTAATATTTACAAAAGTCATGTATAAATAATTGTATATAGGGTATTAATTAGTACTGTAATTATGTATATACAGGGGCTGCCTGGCCGAGGCGGTAAAGGCGTGCTCGGTTCACCCGGAAGGACGTGGGTTCGATTCCCCGTCAGGAAGTCGTAAAATTTAAGAAACCGGATTTCCACTTCCAGAGGTGTACATGGCCCTGAGGTTCACTCAGCCTACACCAAAAATGAGTACTAGGTTAATTCCTGGGGGCAAAGGCGGCCGGGCGTAGAGCTAATCACTCTACCCCAACAAGTGCCGAGGTTACGGATGGTGGATGCCTTACCTTCCATCCCTCTAGGGGCCTTCATGACCTGTACGGAGATGACTTTTTTATGTATATACAAGCATGTAGTATTACTTTCTATAATGTTAATAAATGATTAAAAAGTACAAAAAATACATAGATACCTATATACATACTTAGGTACATACATACATACAGAAGACACTGATGTTAATACGGATAAACAGAGTGATTAATATAGAGCTGAATTCTTTCTCCGCCTGATTACAGTACTGTTGTTCCGTACCCAACTACATAAAAAAGAAAATGCCGTCTCTGCATTCCCACCTCACGTAATATATCGCCATGATCATCTTGACTATTTCCGACAGTTAAATATCGCATGTATAATAGTACGACATAAATTTCGAAATACCATCATTGAATCAGGACCGGAGGACCAGGTATGCAACTCTGATGTACTGTTCGCTGCTTCAAATAACATTATTTTGATGTCTTATTACCACGTAACTCCATGTACACACCTCTCATATCGTTCAAAGAAACACACACTACACACACACACATGACAAACGTCCTATATAAATTAAGAGTTTTGTTTGTACATTGCTCAGAATTAAAACAGAAACAAAGAGTGGTATTTCTGTATCGATCATGACCACAGTTATAAATATTTTTATTCACGCTGAGTTTAGGGGAAGTCGGTAGAAAGGGAAAGAGCGAAACCCGCTGCCGCACACAGCCTATTCCTGTCGAAAAGCACCAAGCACATCGTCATCCGACGGACGAATCATCAAGAGCGCCATACACCATATGGACGATATAGAGAGATTTGAAATTGAATCCAGGCTGTTGGCACTCAATCTAGTGATTATGCATGGTATACCACCAAATATCGTACCCTGCTGGCAAAAATTCATCGTCGTCTCTCTTCCTACCAATGCTATCCTTTCCCCGACGCGGAAGTTGGATTTAAGCCACCTTCTTTTATTATCAGTAATCCGATTAGGTGGAGAGGAGTAATAGAGATATTGAAATTTGAAAGATAATGTACGTTTCGTAAATTCGACGTTCACACATATAATTCACCTTTGTTTCAGATTTAAACATTCGACGCTCATCGGCTAGAAACTTCAACTTCTTCAGTGCTGATCATCCATTCCTGTTCATGATCGTGGATGACACTACAGGGACGATATTATTCTTGGGACGAGTGTTAAATCCTAGCTAATTCACGTTGTCAGTCGTTCAGCGTGAATATATGATATTCATCTGCGATACGATAATCATACGTGTATCCTTAAAAATAAACGTTTAGTTACAATATTTTAAGTGTTGGTTTTCATTTTGATATTCTGTGTAACCTGCTCTGACGTTATAAGACAGGACATATCTGTTGTGCTCTAGGAAGATCAACTTTCAAATAAATAATAAATACAAAAAATAACATTAAATATATCATAAATGAAGTAAATAAAGTTCAGGTTATGTTCGGTGATTTAAGAATTTAGTTCCGATTATAGTTCGTCTACATTTGAAGACGTCCTTATGAGGATAAGTAAGTTACTGAGCAAGTAAAAAGATCGAATTATCTAATTTACAATTGGTACAAAAATATGGATGCGGACGGGGTGGGATTGTGTGTGGAACTGTTCCATTTAATTAATTGATTTTATTCAGCGTGTGATCTTACCGGAAGTGACTGAGGACATGTTTGTTTCGGCTGGCGCAGGTCTGTGTATTTGACGTCCCATGGGTAACGTGTGGTTCTGGGTGTGAGGTAATGATGATGATGATGATGATGATGATGAGGATGATGATGATGACAATGTAAGGAGAGGGTCGGCACGTAGCCTACTCCAGAATAGAATAGAATACCAGAAGGATTTATTGAACCTTGCAGCCCTTCGCCCAATACAGTGTTCAAATCCATAATAGTCTAAGCAAGTACAGAATTTATAAACTCCCTTGATTATGCACAGTGACAAAATAATTCGATTAGAAATTGGAAACAAATGGCTCACGGCAACTCACTTCCGGAGAGCCGTTAGCCCTGTGAATAAATCTAATCTACAGTTATTAGTAATGAACAAGCTATGACAAGTATAGTGGGACCCCTACGCAGTGATCACTGCCCGGTGGAGCCTGTTGTCGCGAGGCTACTCACGACAATAATAGTGGGCCCAGCCCGCAGTGATCACTGCCCGGTGGAGCCTGTTGTCGCGAGGCTACTCACGACAATAATAGTGGGCCCAGCCCGCAGTGATCACTGCCCGGTGGAGCCTGTTGTCGCGAGGCTACTCACGACAATAATAGTGGGCCCAGCCCGCAGTGATCACTGCCCGGTGGAGCCTGTTGTCGCGAGGCTACTCACGACAATAATAGTGGGCCCAGCCCGCAGTGATCACTGCCCGGTGGAGCCTGTTGTCGCGAGGCTACTCACGATAATAATAGTGGGCCCATCCCGCAGTGATCTGGTGATCACCAGATGTACTGTGATTGCCAGGAATCGCGAGGCTACTCACGAGACAATAAGGATTTTAAACTAATACGAGTTATAATAATAGCTCCTACCAGTAGTACATAGCCTACTCCTGTCGAATAGCATCAAGGGATCTGATCAAGGCTTAACGTCACCATTCGACGGACGAACCACCATCAACAGTGTTATGCACCCTTGCACTATATGAGCACTGCGGAGAGGTTTGGAAGTGATTTCACGCTTTTGGCACGCGATCTAATGATTAGGAATTGTATACTACCACCTCTCTCACCCTGTCGGCCAACGTTCTAATTGTGAAGGTTATTTTCCACCAACGGGACTGGAACCGACTAGCTACGGTATCAAACCATATAGACTTGATGCCTTAACGATCATGGCCACCACGCGGGCACTGGGTTTTCGTGATGACACCCGGCACATGTCTGACTATAGGTGAAAGGAAAGTCACGTTAGACAGCCAGTTCTGTACCACTTTATTTGTAAGTGGCCGATGATATGTAGAGAGACATGAATAGCATCGTACTGGACAATTTTGAAGTGTAATAATATAACGAATGAAATTATTATATTATATTTGCCTTTATTTATAGTGGCGAAGTTAGGACTTATTGTCCCCTCTTACACTTAACCACACTTCATTAACAGTGTACATCTGAGAAAAATATTCAGAATCTTATATTAAAACTACCATTACAAACTAGAAACACAATATTAAAAAAGTAACATTACATCTGAGAAAAATATTCAGAATCTTATATTAAAACTACCATTACAAACTACAAACAAAATATGAAAAATGTAACATAACATAAGCACTATAAATAATTTTAGTCATGTCCTAAAACTATCGTTAGAAATTAAAAGTTGAATGATACAATATAACATAAGTACAGTAAACGTACATTCACACACACATTCACTCCACAAGATTCATTCAGCCTTGAGACACACATTGAGGAGATGCTCACGGCAAGACGACTTTAAGGAATTTAAGCGTTTTATGGCTCTAATGTTGTGGGGGAGAGAATTCCATATTCCAGCTCCATTCACAACAAAGGATAAGAGTATTTATAAGCCTGTCCGACTCGTTGTCTGAACGGTCTGAGTACTGGCCTTTGGTTCAGAGGGTCCCGGGTTCGATTCCCGGCCAGGTAGGGGATTTTAATCACTTCTAATTAATTCTTCTGGCTCGGGGACCGGGTGCATGTGTTCGTCCTAACATTCTCCTCATCATATTCAGACAACATACCACACTACCAACCACCACAGAAACATGCAATAGTGCTTACATCCCTCCATAGAGGGTTGGCTTTAGGAAGGGCATCCGGCCGTAAAACAGGGCCAAATCCACATGTGCGCCACAGTCGCACCCACGAACCCACAGGTGTGGGAAAAAGCGGTAGTAAAAGTAAAAGAAGAAGAATATTTATAAGCCTAATTCTCATGTTTAGTGGCAACATATTTTCGTGATTATTTTAGTGGATGAAGGGAGGCATACACTTTTCTACAGACATTGGTAATGTGCTCTCCCCAGTTAAGATTGTCGTTTATAATTGCACCAAGATTTCTTACTGAGGTTTCGTACGAATAATTTTACCAGATAAAGTTAGTGGAGGAATGTTTTGAGATGTTAGCGCACTGATTTGTTTCATCTGCCCAGAAATAACATCTTTAGATTTTGATGGATTGAATGAAATATAGTTTTCATGAGCGTATGCACAGATATTGTTTAAGTCGGAGTTCATATAACCTAATGCTTGATTGATGTCCGAAATTTTGGAGTCATAATAGATTTGTAGATCGTCAGCATACAAGTGGTATTTACAGTGTCGCAGCCGCGCGAGATATCATTGATATAGATAACAAAGAGAATGGCCCAAGTACTGAGCCTTGTGGTAGTCCTAAATATTTCATTACCAATTCAGATGACCTATTCTGAAGAATTACGAGTTTTTTCGTTCCATAAGATATGAGAGAAAGAATTCTAGAGCTGTCTGCCCAAGGTGAAGTGATTTCAGTTTAGCAACCAGTACATCTATATTATTTTACTGTATCAAAGGCGCTGCTAAAATCAAGAAGTGTAAGTAACGTCACCTGCCTCTCGTCCATAGCGCGTCTTGTCGTCTGTAACCTTCAGCAGGGCAGTGGCCGTACTGTGTCCCTTTTTGAAACCGACTGTGAAGGGTCAAATAGTTTGTATTTATTTATATAGTCAGTTAATTTCACGTGTAATATGCGTTCAAGAGGCTTGGAGAGAGGCGAAAGTATGAAAATAGGTCGATAATCTGTTATAAATACAGGTGAGGACGTTTTGGGAACACGTATAGTATTTGGTATGTACTGAATGAAATGTTTTAAAAACAGTATTAATATAATGAAAATATCTTAGGTATTTAACATAATATTATGCACTCGTATTTGAATTTATTGCATACCAGTGTGATAATGTCGATTCTGAAAATCTTTTTGTAATTGACGCCTTATTTTATTTACTCACTGCCTTGTAAACACTACGCATTAGGTTACACATAAAAAAATGCGAATCACCTTCGATAATTTCCAAACTGTTGCATATCAGGTGCGATAATCTCATTTCAATAGTATTTCAGTGATAGTCGACCTTGAATGGTTGAAACCAACATGAAACCTAAATTGGATTTGTCAATATTCAATGCGTGGCGGATGGGGTAAATAGTTATTACCTGATCAAAGCGAGTGGAGTCCTGCACAACACAGCGCCACTAGTGACAAATAGTGCTCTCTAAAGACTTAGTAACGAACATGGCGTCATCACAGTATAGCCAGCCAAAGAGAACGACTGTAGCACTAACCAAGACCGACTACAATATTCAGACCTTAAGGCAGGTTTCGATTAGCGGCAATATGGCCGTGAACGCAGGCCATGCACAGGTTGAATGTGATCGCTGTTACGAGTTTAAATAATAATTGTGAAATCATTATTTTGAGTCTGTTTGCGATCAAAGGCCTACTTCGTGATTTTGAATACTGATAAAGACGTATTTGAGTAACCAGGGGCTTTTACGTGGAAGCTCAAAATACCTGAAGGTTAATTATTTCGTGTTTGCACGTAGTGCCGTTTAGTTTAAGTATGTCTGTATCGTTGTGTTTGAGTCATGGTGTTATAGAATGTAGTGTCCATTTATATTAGGTTTCCAAGGATCGATCGCGTTGTGTGCATAAACATTTGACTCTTAAGTTGGTTGTCCGCTAAATAATATATTTTTCCCGTTTAGAATAGTGAATGAATTCGTACTCCTAGGAAATATCTTAAATTGTCACCTGATAGTTATTCAACCGTATTCGACAATCAGCCTTCGCATAACAACATTAATTTACCTCGAGGAAGAAAGTAACCTAAAGAGTGTGAATAGGGATTGCCGCGGAGAGACGAGAACCGTTTAATCTTTTGTGTAAAGAAGCTAATTTCAGACTTTCACGATAAAAATGTAAGCTGACTCTTCGTGATTATGAATGATGTTAAGTGTTCTCAAGATCTAGTGTATATATTCCACCGATATTAGTAAGTTTTGAGGTGACGAGTGACGTAGAAGTTCAAGAGTATTTTTAGAATTTTGCTTTACTACAGCGGTGGTCAGGAATGTCGCACTGATATGCTGTGCGATGAGTTGGCCTCATGCTTGCACATTAAGATTTTCACCCCTCCGGAACTGCTCCTCCCAGCGTGACATACTCGACTAGCCATTCCGGAGGGGAACACGGCTCTCCCTCCCCACCGAGTAACAACAGTACGTTCTGCCTATGTGGTTTTTCCCTGACCCTTCAATACCATAACTTAACACCGTCCTACCAATACAAACTCTCCTGGTAACGTGTTTAACATGGAAACAGGCAGATACTCCTTGTATCACTTCCCACTCTCCCTGCTATCTCTTTCTACGTAGAACTAATAGCATGTCGGAGGCAATGTAGATTGTGTCGATTGCCACGCCGGGGGAGCGGGCTACGGGGGCCCTCCGTTAAAAGAAATGCCACCCCAGCCATCTAGTCGTAGCAGTCATCCTGCAGGCAAATGCCGGGATGGTACCTAACTTAGGCTACGGCCGCTTCCTTGTCCATCCCTTCAGATCTCTCCATCTCCCACCAGGTCCCAGTTCAGTATAGCAGGTGAGGCAACCTTGGCGATGTATTGGTTCTCCTTCCTAGTTGTATCCCAGATTCAATATCACGCACCCCAGGATTCTGCCCTTGAGGAAAATGAATTAAGAAAGACAGGAATCGAACCCTACCCCTAAGGACGGTAGCTAATAACACTAAATGTTACGCGACGTTGGCGTAAAATACTGATATGATCATTTATGGATTAATAATTATAACCTTTACGAGACATTGAGAGAGATTGGAATGATTTTAAAGTAGTAGTCCGCTAGTTTTGCTCTAATAGAAAATATAATTTAAATTCTTGAAGGTGTAAACAGTTTCCATACAATATATGATTAACTTATATTTTGGCTGTCGTCCTTTCGCTTGATGATCTTGTCGCCTTTACGATGATTAATGGCACGTGCAAACACGTACAGCTTGTAAGCGGGAAACTTATGTCTTTAACACAGCACACGAGAAGTTTTAACTAGAACATGACTTCAAATATTTCCGCCTACTTCAGATTAGAATAGAACTGGTCCTTCTCACTACACAAGGTCTGGTAGACACACTTTCTTAGACAAATCAGAATAAAACTGTTCCTTTCCACAACGAAAGATCTGTTAGGTCCACTTAATTAGACAAAACAGTCCCCAGATGTTCTTTCCCACTACACAAGATCTCTTAAACCCAATTCTTAGACAAATCAGTACACAACTGATCGTTCTGGCCACACATCGGGTAGACTCTCTTAATAGACAAATCAGGACACAGCTAGTTACTACAGATATTGTAAACCTTCTTACTTAGACAAATCATACAAAGACCGGTCCTTATCCCCACAGATCTAGCACATCCATTTACTTGGACAAACCATAACAAAACTGGTCGTTCTTGTTATACAAGATCTGGTTAGTCGGCTGACCTTCTTACTTTGACAAATTAGGTTACAGTAGAGTACTTAAGTTGGGAAGACCCGTATTTCGCAAGGTAAAAGATCGCTAAAAGGGCATAGTCATATTGTGCACAGATGACATATTGTTACCTTCAGCCATTGGCAACATTGCGTATATTTGTTACTTGAATACCTGCATTCGGTGCAATAACGAAATGCAATTTTCCTTCACACTTTCAGATTTCTGGGCTGAAGACTATCAAAGCAATATCGGGATATACCGCTTACATGTTCTGATATTACATCGGCGGTTTTAAAAATTGCTTGGTCGTTACTATAGAGTAAATTCAATTATAAATAAGTTTATGTCATTGAGGTGTGTGATTGTCGCTTTATAATATATTAGTAAGTAACCCGCTTACGGATACTGAAGTGTTATTCGTCTCAGTTGAAAGAATTGGATAATTTCATTGAGGCACTTTGACTTTTGAGGTGTTTAGGATTAATCGATTGTCTATGTTGCTTGTTGGTTTATATACAGGGTGAAACACTTAAAATTTTCACCCCAAATATTTCTGAAATAGAAGGTGCTATTGATGTGCTGTTTCCACAGAAATGAAGTGTAACGAAGAGCTCATAATTATTGTGGCCCACACACAGATTTGAATAATAATAACAATGTGTATTTACACTGGCGCAATAAAATATCCAAATATTAAGAAGGGATTGTGCTGGATTAACGAACGTTGGTAGGCGTGTTTATGCCTCTGAAAGATGACGTTGGTTCAAATTTCCCGCAAATCACATTAGCGTGACGCTAGTAGCGGCCCCATGCCGTTGCACATCAGGTTTGATTTAAATACGGGCTGTACTGTGCGAGAGCGTTGGTTACCTGGGAGATTAGACGGAGTGACTGTGAGTGGGTCAAGAATGCCTTTACGACGACGAAGAGGCCGGTATCAACAGCTCACTGCGGTTGAAGGAAGCCGTGTAATAGGGTTATATGAAGGTGGATTTTCCTCCCGCGCTGTTGCAAAACGACTTTACAGGAATGTCTCCACTGTGCATGCATGCTGGCATCAGTGGTCAAGAGAGGGTACGCTCGCAAGAAGACCGGACTCCGGACGTCCCCGTGGCCCGACTGAGAGGGAGGATCGCCGTATTCGTAGTATGACTGTGATGCAGCTGATTACGTCTGCAGCAGAAATTCGAGCGGTAGATGGTACCACAGAGACGGAACAAATTGTTCGAAATCGGTTACCTGAAGGACAGCTAAAGCCAAACGCCTTGCAGTGTGCACTTACCCCAAACCACCGTCATCTGCGACTTCAGTGGTGTCAAGTGAGAGGTCATTGGAGGATGGAGTGGAGGTCCATTGTGTTTTCCGATGAAAGCCGTTTTGCCTTGGTGCAAGTGATGGCCGTGCGTTCGTTAGACGGAGGTCAGGTGAGCGCCTGCATCCCACCTACCGGCGGCGTCGACACACAGGACTTACACCGTGAGTTCTGGTCTGGAGAGCAATTTCCTATGGCAGCAGGAGCACTCTTGCGGTTATCCCACGCAACCTGACTACAGATGTGTACGTCCGTCTGTTGATTTGACCCGTTGTGCTGCCATTCATGAACAGCATTACTGGGGGTGTTTTCAAGCAGAATAATGCACGCTCCCATACCGCTGTTTTAACCCAGGTGCTGTACAGAGTGTCGACAAGTTGCCTTGGCCTGCTCGATTCCGAGATATGTTCCCAATCGACTACGTGTGGGACATCATTAGACGACAACTCCAGCGTCATCCAAAACCGGCATTAACCGTCCCTGCATTGACCGACCGAGTGCAATAGACATGGAACTCCATCCCACAAGCTAACATCCGGCACATGTACGACGCAACGCATGCACGTGTGCATGCCTGAATTCAACAGTCAGGTTATTAATGGACTAGCATGGCACATTTGCGATGGCTTTTCTCGAGTGGATATTAACCTCTAAACTTGTACCTTTAATCAATTAAATATGTTACCTCGACAAATATATTGCCAAAATTTTCATATTATACATTCCTTATTTCATGGTGTTTGGATATTTTATTCCGCCAGTATGTTTTAGAAAGTTCGTTTTTTTAATGGAACAATGCCTATTGACATTAACAAAATAAAACTAGAGTAAAATAGAACGTCAGTGCAGTATCTGGGAGATAGTGGGTTCGAACCCCACTGTCGGCAGCCCTGAAGATAGTTTTCCTGGTTTTCGATTTTCACACCAGGCAAATGCTGGGGCTGTACCTTAATTAAGGCCACGGCCGCTTCCTTCCCGCTCCTGGCCCTTTCCTTTCCCATCGTCGCAATAAGACCTATCTGTGTCGGTGGGACGTTAAGCAACTAGCAAAGAAAAAAAGAAAAAAGAAAAAAGAACGTCAGTGGTGTTCTTTCGCGATTCTAGTACAACTACTGATCCACAGAGGCAACTTTTCTCTTGAATTAGCCTCCAAATTAAATAAGTGTTTATCTTCTATTTTAATGAGCTGAGCGTCTGACTGAATTTAGATGGTTTCCTGAAAGTTCAAGTACCCTAAATTTTCCTTCCCTAAAGAAATGTTGTCACAGAATCATGGACTCCCAGCTGTAGGGTTACATATAACACAAGAAAATGTTTAGATACATGGTTCCAACTTACACTGTTGAAAATTCAGGAATATTTGAGTTTTCCCATACAGAGTAAATTTGAATGGGAAATATTTCTAAAGATTGAGTCGATTAGGAGCATTGCTTTTTCAGGTAGTTCATGGTGTTATACTGTATGTTTTCTCATCTCTGTTGCGCTTACACCATGGACCACACCGATGATGTTGGTATTGTTCATGCATTATGTCTTGCTTCTCATATTTACGTACACATCACTTAAAACATGGGAGTTCCCTGCACGAGAGCTATGGTTCGAATGTGTTGACAGATTTATTTTGTTGCATCATCATGTTGGATCATGTACCTCGTAAGACCAGATAGCTGTACAAGAAGATTATGCACTCATTGGACTGTATCCAAGGTTTTTGATAGAACAGATCATGGGAAACTGCTGACGAGCCTGAGGCATGTTGGACTTGACGATAGAGTGGTTGAATAGGTGGCTACATTTCTAGAAAATAGAACTCCGTGAATTAGAGTAGGTGAAGAATTATCTGATCCTGTAACGACTAAGAGAAGGGATCCCACACGGCACTACTATTCGACCATGTGTTGTTGTTCGAGTCATCAGTCCATAGACTGGTTTGATGCAGCCCTCCATGCCACCCTATCCTGTGCTAACCGTTTCATTTCTAAGTAACTATTGCATCTTACATCTGCTTGTCATATTCATACCTTGGTTTACCCCTACCGTTCTTACCGCCTACAATTCCTTCAAAAACCAATCAGTGGACCATTATGTTTTCTTATATAAATGATACGAGTAAAGGACGAGAATCACAGATAATCCTTTTTGCAGATTTTGTCATACTGTATTAAGTAGTAAATAAGTTACGGGATTGTGAGCGAGTGACAAAGACCTCGACAAAGTTGTGAGATGGACAGCAGACAATTGTATGATGGTAAACGGGATTAAAAGTCAGGTTGTAAGTTTCACCTAGAGGAAAAGTCCTCTCAGATTTAATTACTGTGTTGTTGGGGCGAACGCACTTCATGAGGATAACTGTAAGTAGCTAGGTGTTAATAAAACGAATTATCTTAATTGGGGTAATCATATTAACGAGATAGTAAATAAAGGTTACACATCTCTGCAGACAGTAGCTTGGTCTGATCAACATTACCGAATGCCTTTGTAACTATGTATTCACTTGGTGATCGAAGTTCTCAATTACTTATGAGTAGAGCCCGGATTAAATGTAATTACATATGCTATTCCCATTTACATAGCTACAAGAAAAACTGAAATGTCGGCGAATCACACTAAAAGGACCATTATTCCAGGAGTTTAAACTTACATATTTTTACATATTTCCATGCATAATAAATATTTTTATTAATATTACATATTTATAATATTTTGAAGGATACAGCACATTTGAAAGAAAACACTTATTTCCTTCACTAATGTTACATCGATTTAAGTTTTTAAACACTTGAAAATAGTTTAAAAATCCTATACGTCTCTAACATCTAAAAATAATTTAATAATTTAAAGTGAGGTATTCTGTCAAATAATCGCATCCCTTAGCTATGTTGACGGTGCAAGTCTCGGGTGGCTCGAGCTGCACAAATTTTGTCAAATTGTTGTCCTCACAGATTTAGTGACTCTTCTTTTGTGATCCTTTCGCCAGTCCCCGGTTTAATGCCATATGTCAAAAGCGCCTTTTATTTTTTCTTCTTCGGTTATTGCCCATGCTTCCCTTCCACAAACGGCTACACT
The DNA here is from genome assembly GCF_040414725.1 of Anabrus simplex. Classification (NCBI taxonomy): domain Eukaryota; kingdom Metazoa; phylum Arthropoda; class Insecta; order Orthoptera; family Tettigoniidae; genus Anabrus; species Anabrus simplex. Next base: position 246,387,700 of record NC_090270.1, on the reverse strand, counting down.
CCTACAAAAGTCTTCGGAAACATTTTTCTAATAAGCATGAGTTGAAATTTCCTCTCTCTTAATAAGGAGCTTGCTTGCTTGAGCAAGTCTACAATTAAATATTTGAAATATGTACCAGTGACTTCATGTGAAGTTGAAAGGTCTTTTTCTATATATAAGAACATTCTAACACATAGAAAGCATTCGATGACTGCAGAAAATTTGTAAAACTGGTTAGTTATTAATTGTGCCTCCAAATTAAATGTAAAGGTTGATTAACATCTGCACTTTTAACTTTTTTCGGTTTCATTTCATTTTCTGTGTACAAATAAAGCTTTGATATTAAGTTACATATTTTTTGTTTATTACACTTTTAACTACATGTCCGACTCGTTGGCTGAACGGTCAGCGTACTGGCCTTCGGTTCAGAGGGTCCCGGGTTCGATTCCCGGCCGGGTCGGGGATTTTAATCGTCTCTGATTAATTCTTCTAGCCCGGGGACTGGGTGTTTGTGTTTGTCCCAACACTTTCCTCTTCATATTCACACAACACACTACACTACCAACCACCAGAGAAACACGCAATAGTGATTACATCCCTTCATATAGGGTTGGCGTCAGGAAGGGCATCCGGCCGTAAAACAGGGCCAAATCCACATGTGCGACACAGTTCGCACCCGCGACCCCACAGGTGTGGAATAAGCGGTAGAAAAAGAAGAAAAAGAAGAAGAAGACACTTTTAACTACATATTTTGTCATTTTAGCTACATATTTATGTACATATTTCTCATTTTTATTACAAATAATCTGGGCTCTCCGTATGAGTTAGATTCTCATGGCCCCGACTTAAGCTTTTAGTGAACACTTTAACAGTAGTAATTGCATGTCGTAGGCTATTTCACACCATATTTTAGATCTCAGTTTGAAATTCATTTAAACAAATTAATTGTGATGTGATGAGAATGTCAAAATGGTGCTATAGGCAAGTGTACAATATTGGTCCTAGCCTAGCGCCTCTTCTATGATACCATTCTCCCATTCTTTCTTACCCCTCAAACATTCGCGTTGGCGCATTGAGTGCGCCACGTTTGAGAAAACGCGTGTACATCGTTGTGCCAGCAAGCTACTGACCTTTGTTGTTAGCTATTCCTTTAATACAGTTCTAGCTATCTCTATGAGAAGCCAAATAAATATTTCTCCTAGAAGCGAATTAAAGGGGGTTATCAAGTTCACAGTGTCACAACTGGGGCACTCAGTGCACTTCGCGCGTCTACATGTAAGTATATTTTTATTGCAGCCATACGTACACGCATTATCATTACAGACCGTTACGTCTTTCAGCGTTCAGTCTGCAAGCCTCTATTTGCAACTAATGCTGTGGCCTCATTTAGTTCTATACCTTTTATCTTTAAATCGTATGAAACTGATTCTAACCATCGTCGTCTTGGTCTCCCTCTACTTCCCTTACCCTCCATAACAGAGTCCATTATTCTCCTAGGTAACCTATTCTCCTCCATTCGCCTCACATGACCCCACCACTGAAGCATGTTTATGCGTACAGCTTCATCCATCGAGTTCATTCCTAACTTAGTTTATCTCCTCATTTCGAGTACCTTCCTGCCTGTTTGAACCAGCAATCATTCTCGCTACTCGCTACTTCTAACTTGTGAATAAGATATACTGAGTCCACCCAGCTTTCGGTCCCGTAAAGCAAAGTTGGTCTGAAAATAGACCGATGTAAAGATAGTTTTGTCCGGGAGCTGACTTCCTTCTTACAGAACACTGTTGATTGCAACTGCGAGCTCGCTGCATTAGCTTTACTACACTTTGATTCAATCTCACTTGCTATATTACCATTCTGAGAGAACACACAACCTAAATACTTAAAATGATCTACCTCTACCAGCTTTGTATCACCAATCTGACATTCAGTTCTGTTGAATTTCTTACCGACTGACATCAATTTAGTCTTCGAAAGGCTAATTTTCATACCATACTCTTTGCACCTATTTTCAACTTCCAAGATATTAGACTGCAGGCTTTCGTCACAATCTGTCATTAAAACCAAGTCGTCAGCATAGGCCAGACTGCTTATTACATTTCCACCTAACTGAATCCCTCCCTGCCACTTTATACCTTTCAGCAGATGATCCATGTAAACTACGAACAGCAAAGGTGAAATATTACAGCCTTGTCTAACCCCTGTAAGAACCCTGAACCAAGAACTCATTCTACCATCAATTCTCACTACAGCCTATTTCTCAACATAAATGCCTTTGATTGATTTTAACAATCTACCCTTAATTCCATAGTCCCCCAGTGTGGCGAACATCTTTTCCCTCGGTACCCCGTCATATGCTTTCTCTCGATCTACGATACATAAACACAACTGTCTATTCCTCTCGTAACATTTTTCAATTAACTGGCGCATACTGAAAATCTGATCCTGACAGCCCCTCTGTGGTCTGAAACCACACTGGTTTTCATCCAATTTCCTCTCAACCACTGCTCGCACCCTCCCTTCCAAGATGCTAGTGAATACTTTGCCTGGTATACTAATCAATGAGATACCTCGATAGTTGTTGCAATCCTTCCTGTTCCCTTGCTTATAGATAGGTGCAATTACTGCCTTTGTCCAATCTGTAGGTACCTTACCAACACTCCATGCTAATCTTACTACACTACGAAGCCATTTTATCCCTGCCTTCCCACTACATTTCACCATTTCAGGTCTAATTTCATTTATTCCTTCTGCTTTTATGAAAATGGAGTTTATTTTCCATCCTTTCCACTTCCTCAAGCGTAATTTCACCAACATCATTCTCCTCCTCCCCATGAGCTTGGTTGTTCACGACACCACCAGGAAGATTTCCTTTTACATTGAGAAGATTTTCAAGATGTTCTCTCCACCTGCCCAGTGATACCCAAAACACTGTTCTTTCCGTTTTCCCTCCCTTCCTAAGATTATTTATTACTGTCCAGAAAGGTTTCCCTGCTGCTTGACCTAGCCTTTCCAGGTTATTATCAAAATGACTTATTTTTGGATTTCGAAATATTTGTTTCGCTCTGTTTCTTTCATCTACGTACAATTCCATGTCTGCCATTGTTTGGAGCCATTTCTGATAAGCCTATTTTTACGTTTACAAGCTGCTCTCACTTTATCATTCCACCAAGATGTTCGCTTTTCCCCATCTTTACACACAGTTGTTCCTAGGCATTCCCTTGCTGTTTCTACTATATAGTCTCCTATCTCTTCCTCGTTATATCCCCTTACCCAACTAGCATTTACTCCCAGCACATCCAGATGCATCCTCTTTGCTGACTCAGCCAGGTCTAATTTCTTTCTTCCATAAGCCCCCATTAATATTTATAGCTCTCCATCGAATTCCAATTCGTTCGCCAAGTGGTTTCCAAGGAGTCCCTCGCCTGTCAAATTGGAGTGGGACCCCGTTACTCCCGTAGGTCCGAGGTTTGCTTAAAAGTTTTGATCCAAGTGAGGAGCTCTCCTCTAACGGGTTTGGGACCACCTGTAGATTGTATAGTCCTAGCCGCCCGAGCACAAGGAGGGCCATGACTCTGAATATGTCCCAGATGGCCACTCCAATTCCATAGCAGCTGGTATCCCGACTCTCAGGACCACTTACTAGGCCACTCAGTTGTTGCCCATGGTTCACGAACTAGGACGTGACTACAGTAACCCACACCATGAACCGCTAGTTTTATTTACATATTATTTTATTTTTCACTAGAAGTGTCTTCCATTAGTCTTTTGTGCACTGTTTGTTGCCTTTTACAGGAAGTCTCCTATATTCGTTCCGTTTATTTAGGGCTGGAAGAAATTAGTCAATCCACAGCTGTGCTGGTTACAGAATTATGATCCAGATTTCGACATAGTGGATGACTGTGAAAATGAAAATGACAATTCTGAAAGTGAAAATGAGCAAATCAATTACAGTGAACGTAACGCAGAAAGAGTTCAGGTGCCAGTAATGCAGAACAAACGGAACAAAACGGAACTGCGCTGATGCCAGAATAAATTTATGCGCTTTAACATGTCGTGTTAACTATTTTCTTTACAATTTATTTTACGTCGCACCGACATAGATAGGCCTTATGGCGACAATGGGATAGGAAAGGGCTAGGAGTGGGAAGGAAACGGCCGTGGCCGTAATTAAGGCACAAACCCAGCATTTGCCTGGTGTGAAAATGGGAGACCACGAGAAACCATCTTCAGGGCTGCCGAGAGTGGGGTTCGAATCCACAATCTTCCGGATGCAACGTAATAACTATACTTCTGATAGTTGGCACACAAAAATAGACCCGACTGAAGTCAGATTTCAGTATACTCATTGCCTTAATAAATATAAACAAAACGTTTTAATAGTTTAGTGAATTTCCATGACTTAGTATTATATTCTTCGCTACTTGCTTCACATCGCACCGACACAGATAGGTCTTGTGTCGACGATGGGAGAAGAAAGGCCTAGGAATGGGAAGGAAGCGGCCATGGCCTTAATTAAGGTACAGCCCCAGCATTTTCCTGGTGTGAAAATTGGAAACCACGGAAAACCATCTTCAGGGCTGCCGACAGTGGGGTTCGAACCCACTATCTCCCGGATGCAAGCTCACAGCTGCGCACCCCTAAACGCATGGCAACTCGCCCGGTAATATTATATTCTAATGTATTATAGTGAGGTAAATTAAAGTAAATATTATGCAAAACATTTCAAGAATTAATTGAATATAGGTATTCAATTTAATTAACTTCGAAAGAGACATTCTTTCTTTCTTTCTTTCTTTCTTTCTTAATCTGTTTACCCTCCAAGGTCGGTTTTTCCCTCGGACTCAGCGAGGGATCTAACCTCGACCGCCTCAAAGGCAGTGTCCTGGAGCATGAGATTTTGGGTCGGGGATACAACTGGGGAGAAGGACCAGTACCTCGCCCAGGCGCTCTCACCTGCTATGCTGAAGTGAGGCCTTGTTGGGGGATGGGAAGATGGGAAGGGTCAGGCAAGGAAGAGGGAAGGAAGCGGCCGTGGCCTTTAGTTAGGTACCATCCCGGCATTTGCCTGGAGGAAAATGGAAATCCACGAAAAACCACTTCGAGGATGGCTGAGGTGGGAATCGATCCGACCTCTACTCAGTTGACCTCCCGAGGCTGAGTGGACCCCGTTTCGGCCCTCGTAACACTTTTCAAATTTCGTGGCAGAGCCGGGAATCGAACCTTGATCTCCAGGGGGGGGGGGCGTTAATCATGCTAACCACTAAACCACACAGGCCGACGAAGGAGACATTAAAATACACAATGGAACAGATGAAATTGAAATGCCACTCGGGCCAATCAGATACGCTAGTCTCGAATGTAGGCAGTACGGGTGGATACAAAGGAATCTCATCCAGAAACTTGCCTTTCCACCAGAAGGGAGAGATTTGGTGAGGTGTATATGGGAGATAGCAGAATTGTCTCATGACACCCCCACTAGAACTCCCTGCAACCCCCTGGCCCATATTTGAAGTACCTAGTGCTATACGACAGTCCTATTAATCAGTCATCAATAGTCTGCAATTAGGATTGTCGCCCAGATGGCAGATGCCCCGTCAATTGTTTATTTACTTTTTAATTTAATTTATTTTTGTTTTAATTGAATCTATTTCAGTTTATTTTGTCGTAATCAGATACAGGTACGAAATACTCCATGTTACACTGACTGTGTAATAATGTAAAAAATGTAAGAAAACAAAAAAATGTTTAAAAAAGAAGTAAATTCAACCACTCTTGAATGTATAACATTTCCTTCCTTGTGGGTGGATCACGACTTTGAAATTCACTTCCAGCTGCTGTCAGGAACTCAAACTCGATATCAAAATTTAAGACTGCATGCAGAGATTACCTGTTGAATACCTCTTATTGTTTTGTGTGAATGGTGACGTATGTTGGGCTATGTGATTGTGGTAGGTGAGTTAGTAACATTGCCATTTTACTGTACAGCTGAAGAACACGGATGTTCCTTCTATTTAATATTAGGTTATTACTTTTCTTTGCGTTTAGGCCATCAGCGGACCACGGTGCTTGTGTTCTAGCTGTGTTTCTGTCGTCGTCTGCCCCTTTTGGCGTACTGGATTGTGTTCTTAGCGGCCTATTGAACCTTCCTGTTGGCCCAGTATTCCTTCATTTTCTCGCTGAATTCTTTCCTGCACTCCTCTGACCAATTCCCAGCCCCTCCGTGGCTAGCTGATGTAAGGGATGTTAGGAAAGGTTTCGTTTTGACAATTAAACGGTATGCATTCCTGTCAGTTATGGTGGCTTGATTAATATTAAGCTCTGCAAGATCTTTGTCCACTTGCTTGGTCCAGCGGAATCCATTAGCTTTGCCTTTGTTCGCAACCTTGAAGATCTTATGGGATAATCCATTAGGATCCATACAGTGTAGGTGTCCACAGAAAGTCAGACGTTTTCTTCTGATGGCATCTATGAGGTTTTCTTGATGCTGGTAGAGCTCATTGTTGGGTTTGTACCATCGCCTTCCATCTGGTAGGATCTTTTTGCTAATTGCTTTACGTCGCACCGACACAGATAGGTCTTATGGCGACGATGGGACAGGAAAGGGCTAGGAGTGGGAAGGAAGCGGCCGTGGCCTTAATTAAGGTAAAGCCCCAGCATTTGCCTGGTGTGAAAATGGGAAACCACGGAGACCATTTTCAGGGCTGCCGGTAGTGGTGTTCGAACCTACTATCTCCCGAATACAGGATACTGGCAGCACTTAAGCGACTGCAGCTATCGAGCTCGGTCTGGTAGGAAAATTAATTAATTAATTAATTAATGTTATTTGTTTTACGTCCCACTAACTACTCTTTTAAGGTTTTCGGAGACGCCGAGGTGCCGGAATTTAGTCCCGCAGGAGTTCTTTTACGTGCCAGTAAATCTACCGACACGAGGCTGACGTATTTGAGCACCTTCAAATACCACCGGACTGAGCCAGGATCGAACCTGCCAAGTTGGGGCCAGAAGGCCAGCGCCTTAACCGTCTGAGCCACTCAGCCCGGCGGTCTGGTAGGATCATTGGCCCTGTTATTCTTCTAAGGAATTTCCGTTCTTGCACTTCCAGGGCTCTCAGTGGGGTCTTTTTAGTTAAGGATAGGCATTCTGCTGCGTAGAGGACTGATGGTCTGACTACTGCATTATAGTATTATTTTATTATTATAGTGTAAATGTACATAATATTTGGCTTGTAACTCAACTGCGTAGATCATTCTTTATGGCCATACTTGTATTTCCTTTACTTTATTAGGCTACGTATTGTGTTCTGTTTATGCATTGGCTTATATTTTTCAGTTTATATGTTACATTTTATATTTAGCTTAGTTATCATTGATTTATAATAGACCAGTACATTTCCTTAATATATGTATTATCTTGTAATTTACGTGAGAGACCCACGAGCCCTAACTTCGCCACTGCTAAAGTCAAATAAAAATAAATAAATGTAGACTACCTTAATTTTGTTTCAGATTTACAAATTATGAGCGAATCATTGAGACCCTTCCACCTGTTCAAGGCTGACCATCCGTTCCTGTTCATGATCCTGGACGACGCGACAGGGACAATATTGTTCCTGGGACGAGTGGTGAATCCTAGTTAATTTACATGGTCGACTTATCAATATGAAAATATTTTGATCCATGTTATCATAATCCGCAACTTTTTTACGATTGCTAGTAACAATAAACTCTCAGTTCCATGATGTAAATAATTGGTATTGATTTTTATGAACTACTTGTTGCATTGCCCAGTGCTTCCCCGTTAATTTATTGAACGTTTACTTTTAGGCTTTGTATTACCTGCACTGAGCTCGATAGCTGCAGTCGCTTAAGTGCGACCAGTATCCAGTATTCGGGAGATAGTAGGTTCGAACCCCACTGTCGGCAGCTCTGAAAATGGTTTTCCGTGGTTTCCCATTTTCACACCAGGCAAATGCTGGGGCTGTACCTTAATTGATGATGATGCTTGTTGTTTAAAGGGGCCTAACATCGAGGTCATCGGCCCCTAGTGTGTGTACCTTAATTAAGGCCACGGCCGCTTCCTAGCCCTTCCCTGTCCCATCGTCGCCATAAGACCTATCTGTATCGGTGCGACGTAAAGCAACTAGCAAAAAAAAAAAGTATTACCTGTTATTTGTATGTGAAGTGATTTTTGTTGATTTATTTATTGTCACGTTGGATGATATTTTATGAATTAGTTTGTAGTTTAAGATTTTTTTTTTTGTTGCTATTTTGCTTTACGTCGCACCGACACAGATAGGTCTTATGGCGACGATGGGAGAGGAAAGGCCTAGGAAGTGGAAGGAAGCCTCCTTGGCCTTGATTAAGGTACAGCCCCGGCATTTGCCTGGTGTGAAAATGGGAAACCACGGAAAACCATCTTCAGGGCTGCCGACAGCGGGGCTCGAACCCACTATCTCCCGATTACTGGATACTGGCCGCACTTAAGCGACTGCAGCTATCGAGCTCGGTTAAGATTTATTATTATGTGTTCAGTTTTAAGTTTTAATTTTAGATTTTCGCTTTAATTGTCTGGAAAGTAGTTGATCCTTCAAAATAAATAATCAGAATAAGTGATAACTCTATGTATTATACGCCTCGTGCCATGTACACGATTTCAAATGTCACTGGGACTGTCACGAATCAGCCAACCAACCGCGACAATTGTGGATTCAACACTAAGCTCGAACAGTTTGCGCAATTCCGTTTTCACTTCTTTCTCACTTCCCCGCCCCCCACCTCCATGCAGAAGGAGGCTGAACTTGTACTTAAACGGTAACCAGAGTGTCACAGTTTATTTCAGAGACTCCAAGAATTATAGATTAGACTGTAATATCGGTCGTTTTCTACTTTTGACATTTCATCCCCCTCCCCTAACGCTGCTAGAGTTGCCCTGCCTCCACAGTATTTTTTTTAAGATAGTAAGCCACATGTGCACTAAGTCTGGTTGAGAATTATGTACCGGGCGAGTTAGTCGTGCGGTTATGGGCGCGCAGCTGTGAGCTTGCAACCGGGATATAGTGGGTTCTAACGCCCCTGTCGGCAGCACTGAAGATGGTTTCCGCGGTTTCCCATTTTCATACCAGGGAAATGCTATCCACCACCACCACCTATAACAAGGTATGCGTGTGACGTCGCATATTTAGCACAAATTTTGCCTTACTTTGAAGCGCTATTTCATGAAAACTACGCATCATATTTTCATTCTCTCTCTTCTTTTTTTCTTTCTTGCTGCAGGTAACCTCCTCCCCTCCTCTTTTATCTGTCAATTGAGACATTAAACATAATCGTAAGTTAAATACTTTCCGCGATATACGCGTTCTATCCAAACATTAAAGCAAAGCAAAGTCACCTTCGTACAGGCTTCCACTATAGTTAACCTCGGCACGTAATGGGGTAGAGTGGTTAGCTGTACACCCGGCCGCCTTTGCCCCCAGGAATTAACCTGGTACTCATTTTTGGTGTAGGCTGAGTGAACCTCAGGGTCATTTGCACCTCTGGAAGTGGAAATCTCGTTTCTTAAATTTTACGACTTCCTGACGGGGAATCGAACCCACGTACTTCTGGGAGAACCGAGCACGCCTTTACCGGCTCGGCCAGGCAGCCCCTCCAAAAATTAAAGCGTCTTAAAATTCTTCTTTCCACGTATTCGTTTTCGAGGAACGTAGCTCTACGTTAAGAAGTGGGTATAAAAGAGGACTATGTGCGTAAGTACTGCAAAGACAGAACGATCCGCTACTCGTGCTGACAGTGTAAGAAAGCCCTCGTACCTGTGATTGGAGCTGACTGCATTCCTGCACAATGGCCGAGAAATGTTGGATTAAACTGATGACCTGATTTTCACCGAGCAAGTTGGCAGTGCGAATAGGGTCACCCAGCTATGTGCTTGCATGCGGGAGATAGTGGGTTCCAATCCTGCCGCCGGTAGCCCTGAAGATGGTTTTCCGTAGTTTCCCATTTTCAGACCAACTAAATGTTAGGACTGTACCTCGGCCGCTACTTTTCCAATCCTACACCTTTCCCATCCCTTCCTGCGTTGCCAAAAACCTTCGATGTGTTCGTAGAAGCAAGTAATCTGATTTTCAGTCATTTTGATAAGTTTTATATTTTATGATAAATATAACATTAGTGTGTAAACACTCAGTGCTAACAAAAATGCATTTTAAACGAGTGTAATGGTGACTAAATGTACTTTCAACTTAGTAAGTCTAGTTCAATACATACAGTACATATTACTGAAGAGATGTTAAGGGGAACAAAAACGGCCAACCTGACACCAGTGGGATCTAAACACTTTGTGTACATACTTCTTCTAAAGAGTATAACTATGCTCCAGTTTTTAGAATATATGGAGACAAACCATTAATTCCAAGAAATTACCGAGCAAGTTGAGCGTGTTGTTAGCGGCGCGCAGCTGTGAGCTTGCATCCGGGAGTTAGTGGGTTCGAACCGTACTGTCAGCAGCCGTGGTCGCTTCTTTCCCACTCCTAGGCCTTTCCTATCCCATCGTCACCATAAGACCTGTGTTGGTGGGAAGTAAAACAAATAGCAAAAACAAAGAAAAAAGAACAACGGTAATTTTTTTTTTTGCTAGGGGCTTTACGTCGCACCGACACAGATAGGTCTTATGGCGACGATGGGATAGGAAAGGCCTAGGAGTTGGAAGGAAGCGGCCGTGGCCTTAATTAAGGTACAGCCCCAGCATTTGCCTGGTGTGAAAATGGGAAACCACGGAAAACCATCTTCAGGGCTGCCGATAGTGGGATTCGAACGTACTATCTCCCGGATGCAAGCTCACAGCCGCGCGCCTCTACGCGCACGGCCAACTCGCCCGGTCAACAGTAAATTAAAGAATGATGTAGGAAATTGAAGTAGCTAGATTTCCTCTTCAGTATTGATCTGTTGACGCTAGTGTATGGTTTTGAACGACCGGGCATGAACCCAATGACTTTCAAATCAATTATGTTAACTTTCGAGAAAATAATGACATCTTTCGCAGAAGTGAACGTCTTGCTATTAATTTCAATCACGATACCATGAGCTAAAATTCTGATCAATTGTCAATATGGACCATAATGAAATTCGTAACTTATGAGTTCAATAACATTTGATCCGTCATCATACACAGAGGGGTAGTCGCCATTACAGATTTCTTGCAAAAAAAAAAAAAAAAAAACAGTAAATTCCATTCTTTGTAGTTTTATCCGCAAATTTGTATGCAAGTGGCGTGGTTTGAAGAAGGATCAAGAAATAATAATAATAATAATAATAATAATAATAATAATAATAATAATAATAATAATAATAATAATAATAATAATAATAATATGTGGAGACAAACCATTAATTATAAGAAATTCAAGAAATATGTAGGAAACTGAAGTAGCTAACTTTTCTCTTCAGTATTAATCTGTTGACGCTAGTGTATGGTTTTGAACGACCGGGTAAGAACCCAATGAGTTTCAAATCAAGGATGAAGAGATTTTGGGAGGAGGAGAAAGCCAACACATCAGCTAAGCTGATTCAATCGAGCTCTTAAGTAGAGCAGAGCGATATAAAAAAATTGCTTTACGTTCCACTAATTACTTTTACGGTTTTCGGAGACGTCGAGGTGCTGGAATTTAGTCTCGTAGGCCAAGAGCTTTCGTCAGAAAGCTTTACGATGTCAATCGATTCAGCTGTTCTTTCCAACTCACGTTAACAAAAATCAGCCTAGGGTTTTAGGGTTTTAAATATATACATAGCAAAGACATGCAATTTTTCTTTTGAAAATTCAAGCCATCTCATCCGAATTTGTCATCACTATCTGCCAGTCACCATTGCCCACATTCCCTCACTTTTGCACTCAGTGATGCAATTCGGGCTTCTACATAACGTTCCTCAACCTGTAACTTAGAAAGAAATATGTTTATGTAATACACACACATAACCCATAGTTGCTGTAGCACGAAATACATTTGCCTGTCGATTCCGTACTTCTTCTTCTTCTTCTTCTTCTTCTTCTTCTTCTTCTTAATCTGCTTACCTCCCAGGGTTGGTTTTTACCTCGGACTCAGCAAGGGATCCCACCTCTACCGCCTCAAGGACAGTGTCCTGGAGCTTCATACTCTGGGTCGGGGGATACAACTGGGGAGAATGACCAGTACCTCGCCTAGGCGGCCTCACCTGCTATACTGAACAGGGGCCTTGCGGGGGATGGAAAGATTGGAAGGGATAGACAAGGAAGAGAGAGGGAATCAGCCATGGCCTTAAGTCAGGTACCATCCCGGCATTTGCCTGGAGAAGTGGGAAACCAAGGAAAACCACTTCCAGGATGGCTGAGGTGGGCTGAGTGGACGCCGTTCCAGCCCTCGTACCACTTTTCAAAAATTGTCGGGGCAGAGTTGGGAATCGAACCCGGGCCTCCGGGGATGGGAGCTAAACACACTAACCACTACACCACAGAGGCGGACACTACTACTATTACTACTACTACTACTACTACTGCAACTACAAATTAGCTGATTTTATGGTACAGTTGATGGTGTATCACGTTTAGTAACCTCTAATTCAATCTCAATAACCTCAATTACGATATTGATAAAACCTCAGTAAATATTTTTATTGATATTTAATTCAGTTAAACGTTAATTGCCATTCCAGAATAAAATTCAATCATAAAATCAATGAAAAGAGGAAAACCTGAAAATTACTATCGGATTTCATGTAACACGTTGGTCGATTCACTTGATCCGTGAAGATTCATTTTCCGTAACCGGACTCCGAATTTTTCTTTAACTAATGTTATGCACTGATCACAAAATACCACGTAGGATATCACCATCCGCCGAATGGACCCTTAATCGAACCGAAACAGCCTCAGGTTATATTTGAACCGATTAATTATACATAAAAACATTTAATTCACATCTTAACTTGCTCCTTAGCAAAGCGTGGTGCTCGAAAATTCACTGTTATCAAATCCCTAATATCTCTATCAAAATACATGATTGCACCATGCGTGTCGCAACCAGACACCCAGAAATAAATATGTTTATATATGTTTATGTAATACACACACATAACCCATATTTGCTGTAGCACGAAATACATTTGCCTGTCGATTCCGTACTTCTTCTTCTTCTTCTTCTTTTTAATCTGCTTACCTCCCAGGGTTTGTTTTTACCTCGGACTCAGCAAGGGATCCCACCTCTACCGCCTCAAGGACAGTGTCCTGGAGCTTCATACTCTGGGTCGGGGGATACAACTGGGGAGAATGACCAGTACCTCGCCTAGGCGGCCTCACCTGCTATGCTGAACAGGGGCCTTGAGGGGGATGGGAAGCTTGGAAGGGATAGACAAGGAAGAGAGAGGGAATCGGCCATGGCCTTAAGTCAGGTACCATCCCGGCATTTGCCTGGAGAAGTGGGAAACCAAGGAAAACCACTTCCAGGATGGCTGAGGTGGGCTGAGTGGACCCCGTTCCAGCCCTCGTACCACTTTTCAAAAATTGTCGTGGCAGAGTTGGGAATCGAACCCGGGCCTCCGGGGATGGGAGCTAAACACACTAACCACTACACCACAGAGGCGGACACTACTACTACTACTACTACTACTACTACTACTACTACTACAAGTTAGCTGATTTTATGATACAGTTGATGATGTATCACGTTTTATAACCTCTAATTCAATCTCATTAACCTCAATTACGATATTGATAAAACCTCAGTAAATATTTTTATTGATATTTAATTCAGTTAAACGTTAAATGCCATTCCAGAATAAAATTCAATCATAAAATCAATGAAAAGAGGAAAACCTGAAAATTACTATCGGATTTCATGTAACACGTTGGTCGATTCACTTGATCCGTGAAGATTCATTTTCCGTAACCGGACTCCGAATTTTTCTTTAACTAATGTTATGCACTGATCACAAAATACCACGTAGGATATCACCATCCGCCGAATGGACCCTTAATCGAACCGAAACAGCATCAGGTTATATTTGAACCGATTAATTATACATAAAAACATTTAATTCACATGTTAACTTGCTCCTTAGCAAAGCGTGGTGCTCGAAAATTCAATGTTATCAAATCCCTAATATCTCTATCAAAATACATGATTGCACCATGCGAGTCGCAACCAGACACCCAGAAATAAAGTTAATTTATTAATTAATTATTTAAAGTTATATACATTATTTTTCCACTGAACTGCAATTATTATAAAGTGTAATTAAAAGCTTGAGTTTACATTTAACACACAAATAACTTTCAGTTTATGTTAGTTTATATAGAACCAATTTAAACTGAATAAACCAATAATCACGGATTTCTGAAAATTAATCTTATCGCTTCACTGAATAATAATTAAATTGATTAAATCCGATCGATTATGAACGGTACCAACAAACTAACCTGAAAAGGGTAACGTCGATGGACGGTGTTGTAGTAATCATCACCATGCTATCAATAGCAACTAACGTGAACTTACTAAACAAACCGTCTTCTTCAGAGTGTAGAAAACCTACTCATTACGATCTCCAACTACTGTGGCAAGGAACACGGATAAACGTCTTACTCACACAAACAACGATTTGTTATTTATTTCAGTAAACACAACCATTGAAGAAATGTGCTACTTAAAAACTATGACTAGTGCTGTCATAAACCAGAATAAATTTTATCACATTCACTTAACTTTAGTGATCAACACGAATACAACTTAGCAGACTCATTATCATCGCAGACTGAACTGATCGTGTTGATTATCCACAAATATTAATTCTCACTAGTATAAACTGACTGCAAGTCCTCGCAGACTGAAATAGCCATCTAACTTGGATAATGAACATCGAGAATAAACCGGACACTCATCATTGCAGACTGAACTGACCTTCTAACTGAATTCATGAATGTTGAGGAAATAAACCGGACACTGATCATTGCAGACTGAACTATCTAACTGAATTGATGAATGTTGAAAATAAACTGGACACTGATCATTGCAGACTGAACTAACCATCTACTTGATTTCATGAATGTTGAAAATAAACCGGACACTGATCATTGCAGACTGAACTGACTATCTAACTGAATTCATGAGTTGAAAATAAACATCATCACCATACGCTGACTTTATAACTAGGTATCTCTCTCTCTCTCTCTTAGTGGATGCATTACTTTGCTATACAAAAAATATTGAATATAATGACATTACATAATAATTCTGCACCGTTACGCTCTTTTAACCCTAAAATTATTTACATTACTCACAACTATCAGTGTGGTCAACTAACCAGCTAATAAAATTTACGTATGAGTCTAGCCACAATCATTACGTCTTTAGCAGATCACTACTGTACAGCTCCAAATAACCATGGTTCCTCAGGTAACCAGAACTGTGGTCATCTAATAATTAAATCCCAATCCCAATTGTGGGTGCGAGACAGACGAGTGCCGCTATTTACCCTTATAATTTGTGATAGTACATATATCACACCCCCGAATTATTTGTAGAAGTGAGATATTTTATTGTCAGTATTTGATTCATTATTATTATTATTATTATTATTATTATTATTATTATTATTATTATTATTATTATTATTATTAATATTATTATTATTATCAGTATTTCATTTCTATATTTTGCCATTTATATTTGTAAGCTGGAAGATATCCACATATGTAGGTATGAGTAATTTGTTTTGCACGAGTGGGAAAACATTGCTTTAATGACTCTGGTAATTCGGATGAGTCATGTGGCTACCCCAGTATTTGTTGTGATGTACTTGTGTCGGGATAATCCATGAGTCATGTATATATCCCAGCCTGATGAGATGATCTTGTTGTTGTATTAGGGAAGTTCGTTGACTCATGTAATTAACCCCAGAGTTTGTTATTGTCTTGAGAGGAAGAAGTAGTTCAGGGCTTGGTCTTGACTAGAGATCACTCATGATTGGTGGGCAAGCACAAATCCAGACGTATCATCTGAGAGGAGGGGGATGTTGATGTCTATAAAGGTTGATCATACGGCGGCAACCAGTGAGATTGTAAAGGAACGAGAACGACTACAACTACAAGCAGTGACACTGTATAAGAGAACCACAACTGGCACACTGTACGGGAAGGAAGTGGTGCTGATACACGGTACTGGAGTGACACGGCTGCAATGGACTGGACTTCAAACGTTCGTGGAGCGTAGTCTTGTTATGTTCGTGGAAAGTGGCTGATTGTGGAGAGTGCTCGCGCATTAAGTATTGTAGCACTTGTGGCGGCCTAGCATTATATGTTGGTGTAAGCTATCTCAGACTTTCCATAATTTATGTTGATGATCGACAGACGTGTGTATATATCTTTACAACAAGTGTTAAAATATGTGAACACAGTATTACAAGGTACAGTATCTGTGTGATGTGATAACTGCCGATTATGAAAATCGGTAAGTCGAATTGATATAGAGACAGTGAAGGGTATTTATCTTCATAGATGTATATTGTTCATCGAACTACCTACAAATGGTAGCTTAGTACTCGCTTTCGTTTTCCCACGGTTTTCATTATTGTTGTTGTTGTAGTAAATATGGAGTCCTCCAGCAATAATTTATGTGTGTATTATATGTATAATTTTGTGTGTTGATGAGGTGCTCATGCAGGGATTTTGTTAAGAATATAGTTAGCTATTTTAGAATCAGTGGAGTTATTGATGAACCTGGGTGCAGTTCCTACCTATTTAGTCGTTTTCAGGAGGTTAGGTAAGGCCTGCAGCAGATGTACCAGTACGCAGCATTATGTACACGCCCTGGGATATAAAGTTTGTCATTCTCTATCAAAATTCGAGGGATCCATTCTGGTGAACTCTGGCGCCCATACTACGGACGGTTCGGTTAACTATTTTTATTAAAGTAATTCATTTAAAGTATTCTATGAAGTTTTTGAGTAATGTTATTTATTTATATATTATTCATGATATATTTTATTATTTATTGGTAGTCAACAAATAGTTACAAATTCGATAAATTCGCCACAACTCACATAAACAATCTACTGTCACCCCTATGACTTGTGTCAAGATTTCGCCTTAATGAACTCTTCCACATATCAAAAACCAAAAATATTATCTTTATCAATCACGGGGTTTACATAATATTATTACTTCTTTCAACCCCCTTAAATCTTCCAGACAGTCGTCTGATAACGGACTCACAGTCTCCTAAAAATACCTCACCCTTCCAGCTAGCGCTTTATCAGTCACCCCATACTATCTGTCATTTTCTACCTGTGGTGAATCGACATGGAACACGCCAGATTAAAATATACTACAGTAATTTCAATTGCATTTATCTCTCATAACATCTAGCCGTCTGAGATCACATGAATCCTAAAACCAAACCACTCTCGAACCCTGAACATTGCACATGTCTTCCACCACATTCTAACACACATTACACCCTCGGGGCATTTCCATCCCGGAATTATAACACATTATTCCCTCGGAGCATTACATCTTGGCGGCATCAATACATCCTGAGTTCGATTCTCCCTCGGAGCATTTCCATCCCTAATCCAACTGAACTCACTCACCTTAACATTATCTCTGCTGGTTCATCTTTTCTCATTATGGTTATTGGATGTCTATATGATCTCATATTAATTTCTTATACAATATTATATGGCCTATCTTGATCTCATTTTTATATTCCATTTTAAATTCATGGCTTATTTCATGGGTTAATCATCGTACTGGAATTACGTAACTATTGAAACAAACTTCTAGCAAATATTAAACTTTAAATGATAGCAAAAGCACGCCGATCTTGACTTAATTTAGACATTGATATTTCTATCCGATACTCACAAAAACAAAAATTTCTAACACTGAACTATAGTTTACATTATGCTTTGACACGGAATATTCACACACGAATTCTTTAACGATAGACTGGCATAAAACTTACCTTTACCCGTTACCTTCTTAAATCCAATTTAACACAATCGTCTGAAATTTTGGGATTTCAACATAAAATGCACGTAGTCTTCTCATGACATATCTATGCCACACAGAAATTAATATTTGAAGCAAAGAAAAACAACAAACTATCGGCTTGGCCCTTATTTACACAGAGCATAACGATGCAGAATAAAATGTAAAGAATACAAATCATGTCACCTACCTGGATTTCTGCTGAAGAACGGCATGTTCTGAAACATTGCCATTCGCCGTCGGCCCAATTAAGGCTTAACACACCGTGTTGATACAAACTATACACACTTCACACATTTCTTCTCGGAGCTTCCTAATTAACAACACCATTTAAGTTTATTTTCGTACATACTACACACTTAACAAACATATGCGAATCTTAAAATTTATCTCGCACGTTTCTTCTTGAATACTCTTACCATTAAATAATATTTACATGATACACTACATTTACCATACATGGAAATTATCAATTCACTTCTTATTCGAATTTCAATAATTACACTATCTGACACATTTAACAGGCAAAGGACTGTATTAATGTTATCATGCCGAGATATGCCATTAATTTCGTTTCATCACCAAACGCGGGCAAATTTAGTATTCACACGAATATGTGTATTTATTTTATTTCACTCTTACCAATAACCAATCTTGAGTGTTCAGTTTATTAACCGTACATGAATAATTGACTCAGAGCGACACAAACCTATACTAGCGTACCACCGAAGAAGGAATGATTCTTACCCTCCTCCTCACTCTTAGTATACCTGCGTTCTGGCGCACGAAAAATATTAAGAAGATTACACCTCATTACACAATGTTATTATCCCACGGGTCACATCTCAGGTGTTGGTGTCCATAATGTTCAGAAAAATTCTAGGAATATGAATCTCATGATTTTATAATTTTAATTTGCCTCTAAGTGTTCTAAAACACTAAATCGCGTGTTGAATAAATAATTTTCCCCCACAATGACGACATACACATGTATCTTCGAATCTTCCCAAGGTCTAGCACAATCTTTCCATTTCTGGCCAGGAGAGATATGATTACATGACAGTTCCTTTCAATTTACTAGGGATTCCGCTGCACCAGTCCAAGTTTTAATATACATCTGGATAATTATCGTATTTTAAAAACTAGCCACGAGTATGCTCGAATCCATCCGAAATTCTCCCCTATGAACGTATAGATCTGGATTCCTTTCCTACCCAAAGAGATTGCAATTCCACTTCGACGCTCTTGTCTCGTGGGTACGAAACATGAAGAAGACACAGAGTGGTCATCAAGTAATGATGCGAAAATTGATGCTCCATTCACAACAACGTATCTCGCGGCTAAGTTGACTTGTAAATTTAAGTATCCTTTTTGACGATTGTGGATGATGGGTTCAGTATTATAGGTACAATTTATAATGACTAGATTGCGTTCCACAAGCCCGGATTTAACGAAGTGTGAGCTCGGATAAATGTAACTTGGATGCAGTGAAGGGATGTCACTGGCGTGCGTCGTGACCGAAGAATGGCTCTTCGCCTAAAGTCGAAGTTATACCGAATCATAGAACACCCAGGTTGCGCTATATGGTGTTGAATTCCGATCTTCCAACAAAAGTTGTAGTAAGGCAGTGAAGGATAGGGCGTATAAGTATCTGGCAAGAGCTGAAACTTGCAATATGGAATGTTCATTAAATTGATGTTTTCTATATTGCAAAGAACTTGTGTCAGCCTAACCTCTATTGACTTATGTATTTCCATGATTGTACCCTAGAGGGCAGCTCCCTCGGTCGTGTGCACGGAAGATTGTTCTTTCGGTGAGACCTTTGTCTTATCTCTTTGGAGTGAATCTTTACATTGTTATGAGTGCTGAATATAAAGATGGAGCCCTCGCAGATTGGAGCGGCGTTCTTATGTTATAAATGGATTTATAACAGATTTAAACATGACCCATACTACCTTGCTTCTTATAATTTAAATTACTGATATTATAGGTACAATTTAAAATAACTATATTGCGTTCCACAAGTCCGGATTCAATGAAGTGTGAGCTCGGATAAATTTTAACCATGCTTTTACGGTGTTTATAAGTCATTCTTCACTATCATGCATAGCTGATTGATACGCGTACTTGTACTCAGTGAGAGAATGGGCTGTGTGACTGTTGTTGATGTGATAGTATTGTGTTCGTGGCTGGATCTCTGATTGATTTATTTTAGTGCACTCCATTGTAAAATACTTCGCCATCGTATGAATGTATGCCATGCGTCTCGGCTCGGAGATCCATTTCAGGTCGTACGGAGTGCGTACATGATGGGCTTATGCGTGACCGTTAGGTCACTAATATGTTGCTCCTAAGTGCCTGAGCTGTGCACGCTATCCCTAACATATGTGAGACCCCATATTTGTGATCAGGTGAGTCACACTATACGAGTTTGTGTTCAACATAATTACTGGTGCAACTGCTCGTGTCATTTGCCGATGCTGACAGTGTGTATGTGTTTGTTTGCGTGTGTGGGCGTGTGAAAGGAGGGTGAGGGTGACGTATCGATCGGTTTATTTAATATTTTAATCTGTTTCTTGACCTCATGCTTGTCGTGCGTACGGCTATTCTTGTTTTGCCTTGGTGTCCGTCCTGGCCGTTTGTTGACCTGGAGGCCACCATGTTGTTTATTTTTATTCGGGCTACGTGCATGCCTGTGCTTCTCTTTGGTTTGGAATTTTAATTATTTGGTCCAGTGATGCTGCTCTTTGTGCTAAGATGTGATCTAGCGTGTTTGTTTATGTTTCTCTGGGTTTATTGTTAACTATTCTTTTTCTGCTCCTCGCTGCGTGGGATTTGCGATGTGTAGTAATTGTTGAGACGATGTGGAAATAATAATAGACGCGTGGGCTTGGAATTTCATTATGCTCGCTGAAAGAATGATTGAATTAATCCGTGTGGACCGTAATTGCATCACGGTATTATGTAGCGAGACTACAGTTGAAAAGGTGAGAGCTTAATATTAATAATTTCAGCTCGGTGATTTGAAAAGAAAAGATATGGTCACACATCAATGATATGATTTCCAGTTGGATGGGTGTTGAACATTATGTACTATCTCTTTTGATTGCTGGTTTCATTTCTAATTTGTTCTTTTTTGAATTTTTTCTATTATTTTCAATAAACCCTCATTTGAATTTAATTAGTATTTTACTGTTCGTAGTCTTAGTGTTTATCCCTTACTGAATTGAAATGAGGGATATTTCCAGTTCAGGGCTGTGTCATTAGCCTTTCCTAGTCGAGGTCCACGCTTCGATTCTCCCGTTGTGTGTATCATTATTTGTCTGAAATTATCGAAAAAGGGAGGGGTTCGGTTCAGAGCCCAATTAGGGTATGGTTCCTGTGTACGGGACCCACACCAGGACTACTTGATACGAGAACTGGAAATGGTTAAAAGGTAAGCAACATGATTCGTTCTGGGTGATTTCCGACAAAGGAGTAGTGCTACGAAAATGTTGCGAACTTCGGGCTGGGAAGACTTGGGAGTAAGAAGACGAGAAGCTCGACTATGTGGTATGTTTCGAGCTATCAGTCAGAGTTGGCGTGGAATTACATTGGCAGAAGAAAAAGCTTGAGTGGAGCTTTTAATAGTAGGAAAGATCATAATCTGAAGTTAAATTCTGAATTGAAGAGGACAGTTTTGGGTAAATATTCATTTATAGGACGAGGAGTAAGGGATTGGAATAAATGACAGAATGCAACAAATTTCAATATCACAAAAAGGTTTTCCGAAAAAGTACTTTGACCTCCTGAATTCGAACATGATACTCAAAACATCGTATCACCCACAGGTTTAGCACAAATCGCACATTTTGCAATAATGATGATATACACGAAAACACCATGTGAATCTCAGAAGCGGCGCATCTCTTTCAACTGTTCAACACATGCGCCCGCAGCGGCAAAAAGCAAATTGCAAATGCAGTGCACATTGCAAATGGCACTGCATGTCCGTTACTACGTTGTGTTTGTGCAAGGAAGTACGTGTTAGTATTAATGCATAATGTTTACCCGAGGCTGTGTAAACTCTCCTAACTGTTTTTGTTGTATTTGTGTTGGTGGTGAAAAAAGACCGAAGAAACTTTACTGCCTTCGTAAGAAAGGTCCACCATACCTATTTCGAAGTGAAACTAGGCGACATTAATAAAGCATGGGCTCCACAGGTCGTGTGTGTTGTGTATGTAGGTGATTTACGACGGTGGGTGGCAGAAAAGAAGTCATTAAGACAGGGCCTCTTAAAAGCCAAAAATTTCATGCGTGCAAACCGAGGCGCCGAGGTTCTCTGCAACGTGCATCGGTCCGACTCAGCTCGGTTGGGACCAGCGTTTTGTTTCAGGATGATGCCGTTAACTTCGGCTAAGTTCTGCTCGGATGGTGGAGCTCTGCAGAGCAAGTGCAGAAGGGGGAGACAGGTGGAGCAAGCAAGACAGGCGTAGGGAAAGAGAGAGACAACGCTATTGTTCAAAATCCAGGGGTGTGAGTCTGCACACTGGACAACCTAGCGATTGTCGATTCCACTTTTCGCCGCGCAATGCACCGGTACATGCACCCTGAGAGGCCCTACATTACGATTTGGCATACCTATGGTCTGGCGGGAGCAACAGAATCATACCGATGATTGCTACTTCTACTCTTGTAAGATTCCAGGTTTCAACAACAACAACAACAACAACAACAACAACAACAAGAAGAAAACAGGAAGAGTACCGAGTAACCGAACAACATTCGCTTAGCAATTCGTCCTGTTCCATGTGGCCTGGATGTATCTACACCACAGCCTTTTAAGACATTGAATACGGACGACAATGATGACACAGGTACCGTGCAGGAGATGGATGATACCGAATTTGAAGTAGGCACAGATGAGAGCCCTCTTCTGTTCATTTAGCCAGATCCAAATGATATTTTCCGTGATTCGGGACTGACAAAGGATAAAGCAGAGCTCCTAGGGTCAAGACTGCACGAAAGACATTTGTTAGCAGCTGTTATGTCCGTTACATTTTACAGTTAAAGGGCCCCGAATGTTGGAATTGGTTCCAGGGGACAAAACTATCAAGTGTGACCCTCCAGTGGACAGGGACAGCTCTGCACATAAAACTGGGCATGATGAAGCAGTATGTCAAGGTATTACCTAAGTGTGGCAACTGTTTCAAATATCTATATTACAAGTTCCCCAACCTGTCAGATGCTAAGTTGAAATAGGGCATGTTCACTGGTCCCGATATTCGGAAGCTAATGTTAGATGAAGATTTCCTTCATTCAATGAATGCCGTGGAGCGAGAAGTCTGGACTGCCTTTAAGTGTGTAGTTCAAAACTTCATTGGAAACAATCGTAGCCCAGAGTATATCGACACAGTTGAGAACATGCTGACGAAATTGAAA
This sequence comes from Anabrus simplex, assembly GCF_040414725.1. Taxonomy (NCBI): domain Eukaryota; kingdom Metazoa; phylum Arthropoda; class Insecta; order Orthoptera; family Tettigoniidae; genus Anabrus; species Anabrus simplex. The sequence goes on along the minus strand of NC_090270.1, from coordinate 246,364,291 downwards.
AGTGCTGGGATGCTCAATGAGTTTAAAGTTACATTTATAAATTCGCACCTTGACTTTTCTCCTCCAAACGTGGGTGCTGTGAGGAACATGGTGAAAGATTCCGTCAGGATATAAAAGACATGGAACGACGAGTAGTGGTGGTGATTATTGTTTTAAGCGGAAGTACAACTGGCAACCATCCTCTATATGAAATTAATCAGAGAGAAAAAATGGAAGGGGTCCTTTACTTGGAAAAATGAAGGTATCGGCCAAAGAAAGACAAGGGCCACGAAGAGCGTGAAAATGAAATACTCCCCAGGATTCGCAAACCTAATATCGTGGAGGTCGGAAAAGAACAAGAGATGACCACAGAAAGTCGGATAGGGTAGATGAAAGTGAGGAGCCTTGCACAAGTAAATATAGGCAATGCCAGGAATCAGCTAAGGGCCCCGTGGTCGCAACCCACGCTCTAAAGTTCAGAGCCCCTGGCGCCCGTTTAGTCGCCTCTTACGACAGGCAGGGGATACCGTGGATGTTATTCAACCCCTCCCCACCCACAGGGGGAATGACAATACCAGGGAACTTGAAATATTCTGATGATGGGCGACTACTGCTGGATGCACACGAAAATTGCCCATAAGAGGAAAAGCAGGGGCCACACCATGACAACCAAGAAAACACGGAATGAATGACGTTAGTGCATGTTTTGTACCACATCCTCTGTAAGCATATGTTCACTGTATGTATATTTCAATACGTTGTTGTCAGGGGCCTAACGTACATCATACGGGCATGCCTGCCACAATAAAAATTCTGCCCTCCCCCCCACCTCACATAAAATGTAAATCCTATATATAAGTAATATTACCAATATATTGGCAAGTTATACAAGTTATTGTTAATCTCAACTACCGGTACCCTATGTCGTCACCCTCACGGCCCACAGCCGTGGATCTTTGGCTTATACCAGGTTCATGTCCGGCTTCATGGCTAAATGGTTAGCGTGCTGGCTTTTAGTTCAGAGGGTCCCGGGTTCGATTACCGGCTGGGTCAGGGATTTTAACCTTAAATTGCTAATTCCCTTGGCTCGGAGACTGGGTGTTCATGCTGTCCCCAACATCCCTGCAACTCACACACCACACATAACACTATCCTCCACCACAATAACACGCAGTTACCTACACATGGCAGATGCCGCCCACCCTCATCGGAGGGTCTGCCTTACAAGTGCTGCACCAGGCTAGAAATAGCCACACGAAATTATTATTACCACTTTCATTGGTTTCATTTTTCAGTAACGACAGAGCTATACTCTGTAGCCGATACGGAAGTCTCAGTAATACTAATTTATTCGATTGCAACAGCAAAATATATGCGATCAAAATTAAATCAAAACTTTTAAATTATTTATTTCTTTCTTTCTTAATCTGTTTAGCCTCCAGGGTTGGTTTCTCCCTCGGACTCAGCGAGGGATCCCACCTCTACCGCCTAAAGGGCAGTGTCCTGGAGTGTGAGACATTGGGTCGCGGGATACAACTGGCGAGGATGACCAGTACCTCGCCCAGGCGGCCTCACGTGCTATGCTGAACAGAGGCCTAGGTGGGGGATGGGAAGGTTGGAAGGGGTAGACAAGGAAGAGGGAAAGAAGCGGCCGTGGCCTTAAGTTAGGTACCATCCCGGCATTTGCCTGGAGGAGAAGTAGGAAACGATGGAAATCCACTTCCAGGATGGCTGAGGTGGGAATCGAACCCACCTCTACTCAGTTGACCTCCCGAGGCTGAGTGGACCCCGTTCCAGCCCTTGTACCACTTTTTCAAAATTCGTGGAAGAGCCGGGAATCGAACCCGGGTCTCCGGGGGTGGCAGCTAATCACACTAACCATTACACCACAGAGGCGGACAAAGAAGTTTTCAAATACCAGTTTGAAAAATAACAAACCGCACAGCTATTATTAACTTCGTGCAGAGAGATCTCGTTTGTAATGAGTTAACTGATTGTTACTACATCAACTTCTTATTGAAATTATATATTGTTGTCGGAAAATGTACGACAAAAGTTAAATGTTATGTGCATAGGCCTAATACGATCTCTTGGTGGGCTACACATCAAGAAACTATAATTTCAGAACTAAAACGTGGTATTTTGATAATTATAGGCCTACTTACTTTTAAATAATTTGGTGTAGGTCTTTTGTGATAAACCTCCGTGGCTTAGGTGGCAGCGCGCCGGCCTCTCACCGCTGGGTCCCGTGGTTCAAATCCCGGTCACTCTATGTAAAATTCCTGCTGGACAAAGCGGAGGCTGGACAGATTTTTCTCCGGGTACTCCAGTTTTCCCTGTCTTCTTTCATTCCAGCAACACTCTCCAATATCACTAATGATTGCCCCACAGTCCGCCTCTGTGGTGTAGTGGTTAGCGTGATTAGCTGCCATCCCCGGAGGTCCGGGTTCGATTTCCGGCTCTGCCACGAAATTTGAAAAGTGGTACGAGGGCTGGAACGGTTTCCACTCAGCCTCGGGAGGTCAACTGAGTAGAGGTGGGTTCGATTCCCACCTAAGCCATCCTGGAAGTGGTTTTCCGTGGTTTCCCACTTCTCCTCCAGGCAAATGCCGGGATGGTACCTAACTTAAGGCCACGGCGGCTTCCTTTCCTCTTCCTTGCCTGTCCCATCCAATCATCCCATCCCTCCATAAGGCCCCTGTTCAGCATAGCAGGTGAGGCCGCCTGGGCGAGGTACTGGTCATCCTCCCCAGTTGTATCCCCCGACCCAGAGTCTGAAGCTCCAGGACACTGCCCTTGAGGCGGTAGAGTTGGGATCCCTCGCTGAATCCGAGGGAAAAACCGACCCTGGAGGGTAAACAGATTAAGAAGAAGAAGAAGAAGATTGCCCCCAGAGGAGTGCGACAGGCTTCGGCAGCCGGCATAATTCCTACTTTCATTCCATTCCTGACCCAGTCGAATGACTGGAAAAAGACTGTGGATCTTCAGGTCTTTTGTGAGGTGCGTGTCGCGGTGTTGCGAGCTGTGCTGTGTTACAGAACTACAACGACTGCTGCTAGATGCAACCAAATTACGATTCCTCTACGTACAAATTGTAAAAACAAGTTATGCCGACTGATTTTACAAAATCGCTCAGACCATTTCCGTGCAAACTAACATTAGGCAAGATATATATGCTATCTTGCGAGAAGTCTGCAGGGCCAATTAAAGCCCGGGCCCGCCTGCTTTGCATGCCCTCCAGGCCCTAACGTTACGCTCCTGGTTGTTGTTTTAAACTTGTATTCTACTTCTGGTCCGCCTCTGTGGTGTAGTGGTTAGCTTGATTAGCTGCCACCCCCGGAGGCCCGGGTTCGATTCCCGGCTCTGCCACGAAATTTGAAAAGTGGTACGAGGGCTGGAACGGGGTCCACTCAGCCTCGGGAGGTCAACTGAGTAGAGGTGGGTTCGATTCCCACCTCAGCCATCCTGGAAGTGGTTTTCCGTGGTTTCCCACTTCTCCTCCAGGCGAATGCCAGGATGGTACCTAACTTAAGGCCACGGCCGCTTCCTTCCCTCTTCCTTGCCTGTCCCATCCAATCGCCCCATCCCTCCACAAGGCCCCTGTTCAGCATAGCAGGTGAGGCCGCCTGGGCGAGGTACTTGTCCCACTCCCCAGTTGTATCCCCGACCAAGAGTCTGAAGCTCCAGGACACTGCCCTTGAGGCGGTAGAGGTGGGATCCCTCGCTAAGTCCGAGGGAAAAAACCGACCCTGGAGGGTAAACAGATGATGATGATGATGATTCTACTTCTGCATGATTCGAGTGCCATATTATATACTACTTCTATATGCAGCCAACGGCCGTAGCCGTGTTGAAACACCGGATCCCGTGAGATCTCCGAAGTTAAGCAACATTGGGCGTGGTCAAGATTTGGATGGGTTGCCACGCGCTGTTGGTGGGGGTTAAGGGAATGGAGGAGCGGAAAGGAACTGGCCACCCTACCGTACGTAAACTCCGGCTCAGGCACACCTCTGCGGAGGTTCGGACCTGCCTTCGGGCAGAATACACCCTTACGTTTCTTCTATATGTGATATCATTATTGGCGAAGTACACGATTGGTGCCAAAACTGCGGGTGATGCGATGTTTTGAGTACGATTTTCGAATTCAGGAGGCAGAAATACATAATGAACATGTATATTAGCGAAAACAGATTTTTCACTGTTACATTGTGTAGTCAAGGGATTTTCGATAAACTTCCAAGTTCTTTGAAAACGTTAAAGAAAAAGCTAGGTAAGCAATTGACATGAAATCTGCCACCTGGGCGACAGCCCTAAATGGATATGATTGACTGACTGATTGATTGAAAAGCAATGAACGCCAATTTCACGCTCTGGAGATGGGCATCTCTTTAATCCACCACATCAGAAATGACACACTTGATCAGAAAATGGATCTATGGAGAAAATGCGGCAAAGACGCCACGTGCAGCACCTGGCACAGTTGCCAACCTCACCTTCCACTTTAACGTTAACGGTGTCCGTCCACCTGGACGACCAATAAAACGCTGGCTAGATAATGTCATCATCATCATCATCTGTTTACCCTCCAGGTTCGGCTTTTCCCTCGGACTCAGCGAGGGATCCGACCTCTACCGCCTCAAGGGCAGTGTCCCGGAGCTTCAGACTCTTGGTCGGGGGATACAACTGGGGAGAATGACCAGTACCTCGCCCAGGCGGCCTCACCTGCTAAGCTGAACAGGGGCCTTGTGGAGGGATGGGAAGATTGGAAGGGATAGGCAAGGAGGAGGGAAGGAAGCGGCCGTGGCCTTTAGTTAGGTACCATCCCGGCATTCGCCTGGAGGAGAAGTGGGAAACCACGGAAAACCACTTCCAGGATGGCTGAGGTGGGAATCGAACCCACCTCTACTCAGTTGACCTCACGAGGCTGAGTGAACCCCGTTCCAGCCCTCGTGCCACTTTTCAAATTTCGTGGCAGAGCCGGGAATCGAACCCGGACCTCCGGGGGTGGCAGCTAATCACGCTAACCACTACACCACAGAGGCGGACGCTAGATAATGTACAAGACGATATACGGGCCGTTGGCTTGAGATCCAACGACGTCCACGACCGTGCAAGGTGGCGCTTAAGGGCTCGAAGGCTGGACCCTAAATCCACGGGACAACGCTAGGTAGAAGAAGAAATCGAAGAAGATGGTTGCCTAGTTGTACATCTTCTTAAAAAAATAATCACCACCACCATCACTAAACAAATCAATCTTTCTTTATAACTTTGCTAAAATGTTAATGAGTTTTCAGTTGTTGTTCACTTCTACTGTTTTTTCTTGTTGCAATTTCAGTCTGTAAGTTACATTAGAATTTGGCCTTGTTGTTTGTATTGCTGATGATTTGAAACTACATTTTTCACTTGGCGGCGATTCACTGTGTATGATTTTCTAATTGTGTGCCGAACACATTTTTTAAAATATCTGCTTTACTTCGCCGCACCAAGACACATAGATCTTATGGCGACAATGGGATAGGAAAAGGCCAGGAGTGGGAAGGAAGCGGCCGTGGCCTTTATTAACGTATAGCCCCAACATTTATCTGGTGTGAAAATGGGAAACCACGGAAACCCATCTTCAGGGCGGCCGACAGTAGGGTTCGATCACACTATCTCACGAACTATTTCGTGGCCTGCTGAAACGTTTAGTGATAAGAAACCCTTTGCTCGTTTTTTTTTTTTTTTTTTTTTCATTCTAAAAACTACGAAATGCTTGAAATGCACTACGCCATCCCTCAACGTCGTTCGTTTTTCTAGGGAAGTCGTTTAAGACACATTCCTAACAGCTGCTAGAGAACACGGCGGAACAGTAGCTTTGTTCTTCTGTGAACCCTTCGCAAGTAAGTATTTTCTTTATAACTTGACACAGGTTCTACGGCATCACTAATATGTTCATACAGGATATCAGATATTTCTTCAACGTCATATGAGTGCACAAACGGCAGAGTACGTCATTTCTTACGGTCAAATTGTTCGCTGTTATACGCGGCTTTTAATCCTCCAGTTCCCACTCTTTTCCGTATGGATTGTGAGAAATGGAAAAAGGCAGTTTCTAACGCACGCATTGGACAAATTAGTTCTCATAAAATTCATTGTTGCGACTACAAATTCTGTTCGAGTCACTAGTGGCTGCATAAAATATTGTTGTTTACGTTCCATCTCCATCATCCTTACAGAGGCATTATACTAAGGGATTCACGTCGGTTTTCAAGACTATTCCGTGGATGGTATAAAGTTGGTAAAACGATACTTGGTTCTCTTTTAAATTTGCCATCTCCAAGTATCAGTGGACTCTGAGAAAATGGCCCCAAACCGTCATTTGTTACAAATATTAGTATTCTATGTGGATCTTCACGACCAGAATCGTATCTTAGGAACTGTTATGCCCTCAAAATTACGTTGTATGGAGGTAGTACTTCCAGATCAATCAACGTGCTCTGATCCTATTTTGTCTGTTTACTGACCTGAGTTCTTCAGTATCAGAAAGAATGCGCCTTCATCTGAAACTTCACGCAGTTCCTCCTACACAATAGTTGAAGGTAGCTTGTTTAGTGAACTTTTATCCCGTTGTTTGATGTTTGCAATGAGTTTTTTTATCTGAATTGCCGCTTGCCGTTGATAATGATTTGATTTCTAACTTTAAACATTAGAATTTCCCTATCTAATTTAGATCCAGCTATGCATGTTTCGTTACATACACACCTGCAGTAAATTTTCTTCCCATCCTCACTTCTGTCTGTTTTCACTATCAAATATTTTTGAACCTTATGTAAATTTTAAACCAATATTGTTACCTAGGAAACGCGTGCCATTCTTACTACACTTATTGGACATTCACAAGCTTTTGTTTTCCATAGGCTTATTTAGATTGGACAAAAACCGTTGATGTACATTTTTGCCATTACACTTCATTATCATGAGACATTGGCGCTGTTGGAAATCTTGGTTCATTAGATATTTTCTCACTAGAAGTTTATCGTCATTAGACTATATTCTTATTAGACATTACTTCTTTAGTCTTAGACTTTGGACTTAGTTCGGGGGCTGCCCATACCTGGTCTAATAATTAATTGTTTTCATCTTCAGTGTGCAAATATGTTAATGCACATAATGTATTTTGACGTGTCTTCGAAACATTCTGTGAAGCTTGAGAATGGTTTGTTAGTGTTGAACATTTCTCCTTGTTATTATGACATCCATTGAAATAGCTGAAAATTTGTGTCACTGATTCTCGCTACCACTTCCGAGCTTCTTTCACTTGGAATTTAAAACATGTTGCCGCAATCTGACCGACAAAATTCAGCTAAATCTTTGTGCCAATAGAATATGTAGTGAGTGTGTGGCGAAGGGGGCATGGTAGTTTATGTGTGTGGTTCCACTTTTTAAGTTGTATAGCCCATTTAAAGAGCGAATTCGGTCAATTACTTTCAGGACTTGGTCCCGAATATTACAGAGAAGAATTTTAGCAACAATAACATTTCAAGAATTCCTCGAATGTTTCCCACTTCTCTCTCTCTCTCTCTCTCTCTCTCTCTCTGCCTAATCCTACGAAAGTGTAATGTTGTAATCGTAGTGACTAAGTCCAGGAATCTCACTTTAGGGCATGATGACTTGTTTGCCGTAGGCTTATTCCGGTCATTCTTTTGATTTTATCCATCCATCGCATTGATGCACTCCACCTGGATCTTCAGCCATCAAATTGAATGTCTATGACTCTCTATGTTGCCCGTGGTCTTCTCGCTATGTGACAAAAGTTTAGAGCGTCAATTCATCGGTGATCAGCCATTTTCATCGTCCAGCTTTCTGCTACATAGGTTGTCTCCTTAACATGAGCATGTTTTATAAACAATTTTCTTCTAAAGTTGCTTAGTGTCTACGATAAAATGAGTGTTAATTGTTTCGTAATTTTGAGCTGGTTGCTATTTGTTGACTGATACATTATTGTTGCCTTTGTCTCCTGGTGCAGGTCGAAGCAATTTGTAGTGTCCTCCGCAGTCTCAGGCTCATGTACGGGTGTGATAGTGAGGAAGCTGCCACACTCTCAGTCTCATGTACGGCTATGACAGTGTGGAAGCTGGCGCAGTCTCAGTCTCATGTACGGCTATGACAGTGTGGAAGCTGCCACAGTCTCAGCCACATGTACAGCTCTGGCAGTGTGGAAGCTGGCGCAGTCTCAGTCTCATGTACGGCTATGACAGTGTGGAAGCTGGCGCAGTCTAAGTCTCATGTACGGCTATGACAGTGTGGAAGCTGCCACAGTCTCAGCCACATGTACAGCTCTGGCAGTGTGGAAGCTGGCGCAGTCTCATGTATAGCCGTGAGAGTGTTGAAGCTGCCGCAGTCTCAGTCTCATGTACGGCTATGACAGTGTGGAAGCTGCCACAGTCTCAGCCACATGTACAGCTCTGACAGTGTGGAAGCTGGCGCAGTATCAGTCTCATGTATAGCTGTGAGAGTGTTGAAGCTGCCGCAGTCTCAGACTCATGTACAGCTGTGACAGTGTGGAAGCTGCCGCAGTCTCAGTCTCATATATAGCTGTGACAGTGTGGAAGCTGCCACAGTCTCAGTCTCATGTACGGCTATGACAGTGTGGAAGCTGCCGCAGTCTCAGTCTCATGTACAGCTGTGACAGTGTGGAAGCTGCCGCAGTCTCAGTCTCATATATAGCTGTGACAGTGTGGAAGCTGCCACAGTCTCAGTCTCATGTATAGCTGTGACAGTGTGGAAGCTGCCGCAGTCTCAGTCTCATATATAGCTGTGACAGTGTGGAAGCTGCCACAGTCTCAGTCTCATGTATAGCTGTGACAGTGTGGAAGCTGCCGCAGTCTCAGTCTCATGTATAGCTGTGACAGTGTGGAAGCTGCCGCAGTCTCAGTCTCATGTATAGCTGTGACAGTGTGGAAGCTGCCGCAGTCTCAGACTCATGTATAGCTGTGACAGTGTGGAAGCTGCCGCAGTCTCAGTCTCATGTATGGCTGTGACAGTGTGGAAGCTGCCGCAGTCTCAGACTCATGTATAGCTGTGACAGTGTGGAAGCTGCCGCAGTCTCAGACTCATGTATAGCTGTGACAGTGTGGAAGCTGCCGCAGTCTCAGTCTCATGTATAGCTGTGACAGTGTGGAAGCTGCCGCAGTCTCAGACTCATGTATAGCTGTGACAGTGTGGAAGCTGCCGCAGTCTCAGACTCATGTATAGCTGTGACAGTGTGGAAGCTGCCGCAGTCTCAGTCTCATGTATAGCTGTGACAGTGTGGAAGCTGCCGCAGTCTCAGTCTCATGTATAGCTGTGACAGTGTGGAAGCTGCCGCAGTCTCAGTCTCATGTATAGCTGTGACAGTGTGGAAGCTGCCGCAGTCTCAGTCTCATGTATAGCTGTGACAGTGTGGAAGCTGCCGCAGTCTCAGTCTCATGTATAGCTGTGACAGTGTGGAAGCTGCCGCAGTCTCAGACTCATGTATAGCTGTGACAGTGTGGAAGCTGCCGCAGTCTCAGTCTCATGTATGGCTGTGACAGTGTGGAAGCTGCCGCAGTCTCAGACTCATGTATAGCTGTGACAGTGTGGAAGCTGCCGCAGTCTCAGTCTCATGTATAGCTGTGACAGTGTGGAAGCTGCCGCAGTCTCAGTCTCATGTATAGCTGTGACAGTGTGGAAGCTGCCGCAGTCTCAGTCTCATGTATAGCTGTGACAGTGTGGAAGCTGCCGCAGTCTCAGACTCATGTATAGCTGTGACAGTGTGGAAGCTGCCGCAGTCTCAGTCTCATGTATAGCTGTGACAGTGTGGAAGCTGCCGCAGTCTCAGACTCATGTATAGCTGTGACAGTGTGGAAGCTGCCGCAGTCTCAGTCTCATGTATAGCTGTGACAGTGTGGAAGCTGCCGCAGTCTCAGTCTCATGTATAGCTGTGACAGTGTGGAAGCTGCCACAGTCTCAGTCTCATATATAGCTGTGACAGTGTGGAAGCTGGCGCAGTCTCAGCCACATGTACAGCTCTGACAGTGTGGAAGCTGCCGCAGTCTGAGTCTCATGTACATCTGTGACAGTGTGGAAGCTGCCGCAGTCTGAGTTTTATGTACGGCTGTAACAGTGTGGAAGCTGCCGCAGTCTGAGTTTTATGTACGGCTGTAACAGTGTGGAAGCTGCCGCAGTCTGAGTTTTTATGTATAGCTGTGACAGTGTGCAAGCTGCCGCAGTCTCATGTATGGCTGTGACAGTGTGGAAGCTGCTGGGATATGGGTGGAACTGAGTAATGTTTTGAAAGGTGCTGCTGATAGGGCTGATCGCGCTGCAATAGCACATTCTATCCCAATGAGGAAAGCAATAGAAAATTACTTCATTCTTTATTTTGCCTAGTACGCCTCATTTCAGTGCCAACATCAGGGTTTTTAAGTTTCCATATGACTGTATAATGTTCGCTGGTCCTATTTGGGAATTCATCCAGCCTCCGAGCGGACAAACTAACAGGCAGACATTATTGTAATTGTAGTAGTTATTTAGGGCCAGAGTGACTTTCTACTTGTTAATAAAGGGGAAGAATCAGCGCAATAATCAACACAAACCATATTAGGGCGATAACCTTCCTCTTGATAACATGCCAAATCTTGCTTACAGATGGTGACAAACGGCGCGGTCAAGGTCGTTCACTGCATTTCAGATGACCTCTGAGGTAGCACGTGCTATACAGTAAAAGACAAATGTTGTAGCTGAGTGAGTGTTTCACTACGTTTCCAAGAGTGGTCTGACATCATGGTTGTGCCGAAGTCAGCTCTTCTAGGTAAGTTGCATATAGTAAAGGTAAAGAAAATAGTAGCGTACCAGATCATTGTTACAACAATGTCAGTTCTTCAGTTTAATTAAACACAAGTGTTCTTATTATTGAACGACGCGAAGGCACTGTCCATTAACCTTCGTCGTGTCATCATGATTGTCTCCTGCTCAAATTCCAACAACTTCCGGTGGGATTTTCATCGTATTGCTTTTTGCTAGGGGCTTTACGTCGCACCGACACAGATAGGTGTTATGGCGACGGTGGGATAGGAAAGGCCTAGGAGTTGGAAGGAAACGGCCGTGGCCTTAATTAAGGTACAGCCCCAGCATTTGCCTGGTGTGAAATGGAAAACCACGGAAAACCATCTTCAGGGCTGCCGACAGTGGGATTCGAACCCACTATCTCCCGGATGCAAGCTCATAGCCGCGCGCCTCTACACGCACGGCCAACTCGCCCGGTCATTGTATTGTGATAGGATGTGTACTGTATTTAGAATTAAATCCACAACTAAAAATGAAATGAATCTAAATGGCCTCAGGAAAATCGAGGGACTTTTAGATATTATTATTATTATTATTATTATTATTATTATTATTATTATTATTATTATTATTATTATTATTATTATTATTATTATTGAGTCCTGGCATTGCTCCCACTTGTGCCAGCCTCCTCACGTTCCGTCCTATCCGTCCTCTCTTGATCAACGCTTTTTTTTTTCGACCCCGATGATATTAGGTTTGCGAGGCTTACAAAGTTTACATATTCACGTCCTTCGTGGCCCTTGTCTTTCTTTGGCAGATACCTTCATTTTTCAACGTGTCAGACACTTTTCATTTTTCTCTCTGATTAGTGTTAATAGAGGGTGGCTGCCTAGTTTTACTTCTTCTTAAAACTGTAACCACCACCACCTTTATAGCTATTTTTTCAGATGGGCGAACTATAGATTACGAAATTAATTTAAAATGATTTCCAACTTAGTTTGTTGGTATTGCTTGTGCGTTCCTAAATGATTTCATCCGTGTACACATCTCCGTGTTTCTTTTTTTGCCTTTGCTGTTTTTAAATTAGATTTGTGGATTCCCTAGGTCATGTACGCTATTAGTGTTTAAAGGATGTTGAGTGTTCCATGACCAGGTTTAACCTGTCTGTTCCAAAATGGCGTAGTTTCTTAAGGGAGATCGCTCTATGTATTATGCTGGTCTGTCAGTATTCTCTTATCCTGTCTAGGTGTGCATAAAAGCTGAGTTGTCTTTAGATAATGGCGACTCCAAAAGGTCCCCGCTTAAGCTACAGTTTCCCGTTGAATTTGTGGTATCTTTCTCCATATAGTATCTTTGGGATTCGAATCTTTCTCATGATTATTATTATTATCATCATTATTATTATCATTATTATTATTATTATATACTTGCCGGGCTGAGTGGCTCTGACGGTTAAGGCGCTGGCCTTCTAACCCCAACTTGGCAGGTTCGATCCTGGCTCAGTCCGGTGGTATTTGAAGGTGCTCAAATACGACAGCCCCGTGTCGGTAGATTTACTGGCACGTAAAAGAACTCCTGCGGGACTAAATTCCGGCACCTCGGCGTCTCCGAAGACCTTAAAAGTAGTTAGTGGGACGTAAAGCAAATAACAAAAAAATTATTATTATTAGTCAAAAATTTATTTATTTATTTATTTATTTATTTATTTATTTATTTATTAATTTATTTATTTATTTATTTATTTATTTATTTATTTATTTATTTATTTATTCTTTCAGTGAAACTGCTGACTACACACAAGAAGTTTCGCTAGCTCATTTGGTAGATTCATTCATTCAATCAATCAATCAATCAATCAATCAATCAATCAATCAATCAATCAATCAATCAATCAATCAATCAATCAATCAATCAATCAATCAATCAATCAATCAATCAATCAATCAATCAATCAATCAATCAATCAATCAACATTGATCTGCATTTAGGGCAGTCGGCTAGGTGACAGATTCCCTACTTGTTTTCCTAGACCTTTCTTAAATGATTGCAAAGATTTGGAAATTTCTTGAACATCCCTCTTGGTAAATTATTCCAATCCCTAACTTCCCTACCTATAAACGAATATTTGCCCCAATTTGTCCTATTGAAATCCAACTTTGTCTTCATATTATGATCCTTGCTACTTTCAAAAACAGCACTCAAACTTATTGGTCTACTAATGTCATTCTACGCCGCCTCTCCACTGAGAGCTTGGACATATCACTTAGTCAAGCAGCTTTTCTCTTTTCTCCCAAGCCTTCCCAGCGTAAAATTTGCAACATTTTCGCAACGCTACTCTTTTGTCGGAGATCACCCAGAACAAATCGAGGTGCATGTCTTTCGATTTTTCCAGTTCTCGAATCAAGTTATCCTGGTGACGGTCCCATACACTGGAACCACACTCTATTCGGGGTCTTACCAGAGGCTTATATGCCCTCTCCTTTACACCCTCATAACCATGTGCAGAGATCTGTACCCTTTATTTACAATCCCATTTATGTGATTACCCCAATGAAGATCTCTCCTTATATTTACACCTAGGTACTTACAATGATCCCCATAATGTACATTCACCCCATCAATGCAGTAATCAAAACTGAGAGGACTTTTCCTATTCGTGAAACTCACAACCTGACTTTTATCCCCGTTTATCATCATACCATTATCTACTGTCCATCTCACAACATTATCGAGGTCTTTTTCCAGTTGCTCACAATCTTGTATCTTATTTATTTCTCTGTACAGAATAGCATCATCTGCAAAAAGCCTTACCTCTGAGTCCCGTTCTTTACTCATATCATTTATATACATAAGAAAACATAAAGGTCCAATAACACTGCCTTTAGGATTTCCCCTCTTAATGAATACAGGATCAGATAAAGCTTCACCTATTCTAATTATCTGAGGTCTATTTTCTACAAATATAGCCATCCATTCAGGCACTTTTTTGTCTGGTCCAATAGCGCTCATTATTGCCCGTAGTCTCCCATGATCCACCCTACCAAATGCCTTAGACAGGTCAATCGCGATACAGTCCATTTGATCTCCGGGATCCAGGATATCTGCTATACCTTGCAGGAATCCTACAATTTGTGCTCCAGAGGAATAACTTTTCCTAAACCCCAACTATCTTCTATCGAACCAGTTATTCATTTCGCAAACATGTCTATTATTCCCAAAGCTTACATGCAATGCATGTCAAACTGACTGGCCTGTAATTTTCAGCTTTATGTCTATCACCCTTTCTTTTATAGAAAGGGGCTACTATAGCAACTCTCCATTCATTTGGTATACAGTAGCTTCTCGATGCAAACAGTGCTCGAATAAGAACTTCAGATATGCTACTATATCCCAACCTACTGTCTTTAATATATCCCCAGAAATTTTATTTCAGTTGGTGCGGAGCTGTTTTGATGATTTTCGTACAACTCCAGTTGCTGAGATCACAATTGCGAAATCAGTGATTGTCCGCAGCTTCAAGAGGCATTTGTTTTCTGTTGTCAGCTCCACGTATTTCCTATACTTTATCTTAAATCTTGGAAATTACGTTATGGAGTATATTGAAGTCTGTGTTCCGTTGTTCTTACCTAATTTATCTTTGACAATGAGGTCAGGTTCATTAGCAACTATCCCCTCTTTGTGTTGACAAAAGGTATCCAATATGTTTATACCTTTTATTTTTGTTATAGTCGAAATTGGAGGCTCTGCATCTGTAAGTAGTTGACATTTCTTTAACAGCTCTTGGCAGATTATCTAACCTCTATCGCGGTGTCAGTTCAAGCAATCAAATCATCATTGATCTACATTTAAGGCCGTCCCCAGGTGACAGATTCCATTTCAATTGTTTATCTAGACTTTTCTAACAATGTCAAAGAACTCGGAAAATTATCGAACAATTCTCTTCATAAATAACTCCAGTTCCTAATTCATTAATGAATACTTGTCCCAGTTTGTCCTCTTGAATTCCAACTTTATCTTCATATTTCTTGTTCTTTCCGACCTTAAAATGCTATACTCAAGATTATTCGTATTCTAATGTTATTCCACGCCATCTCAGCACTGACAGCTCAGAACATACCGCTTAGCAAAGCGGCTTGCCTCCTTGTCCTCCCAGTCCAAAGTTTGCAAGAGTTTCGTAAACTACTCCTTTGTCGAAAATCACCAAGAACAAATCGCTCTGCTTTTCTTTGGATATTTTTCAGTTCTTGTATCAAGCAGTCCTGTTGCGGGTCCCATATGTTGGAACCACAGTGAAATTGGGGGTCTTACCAGAGACTTATATGCCCTCTCTTTTTCAACCACTTTTCTACCCTTAAATACCCTCATAATCATATGAAGAGATCTGTAACCTTTATTTACAATACCGTTAATATGATTACCCCAACGAAGATTTCTACGTATATTAACACCTAAGTACTTGTGTTCACTACGAGGTACTATCATCCCTCAACACAATAATTAAGACTGAGAGGACATTTCGTTTTGGTGAAACTTACAACCTGATGTTTCATGGGAGTTAGGTGTAGTAAAGTCTATGAGCAATGTGTACTCACGCAGTTTATCTTTAACAATGTGGTCAGGTTCATTAGTGGCTATTATCCGGTTAGTGTCTTCGAACGTAAACCTTCTGTGCTGGTATATGTCATCTTGTCAGTATGATGATCAGTTGTATCCGTTATACTTTGAGAATTCCGAAATATATTAGTTGATGTTTGGTAGCGATTTCCTAGGAAATTTGCCACCAGGGCAACAGTCCTAAGTGCAGATCGATGACGATTGATTGGTCGATGACGTAGTTTTTGAAATTGCGAGTTTGTGTGGCACTGTCGTGAACTGCAAACATAAACCCTTCTGTTACAAGGTACAGTACTGTATGTAGAACCTCCCTGTCATCCGAATGTACAATGCACATGTAGTTGATTATTATTATTATTATTATTATTATTATTATTATTATTATTATTATTATTATTATTATTATTATTATTATTATTATTATTATTATTATTATTATTATTGTTCCGGGGATTCTGTGGAACACATAGGTGTAAGAAGGCTCGGGCATGAATGGGTGGATAGAGAATATATCGAATTTTAAAACTCTAAAATTTGAAATTTTATTTCTTTCCCCTTTTCTTATTTTTACAAATTTTCAATTTCGTTAATCAATAACACATAATCAGGTACAATAAGGAGGTGAGCTAGGTAGCTCAAACGTTACACTATTATTAAATGCACTACTGCCCCAATCAATTACAAGTAAGGAGACATAATTACCACATTCAAAAGAGCGTCTTTGCTCCACACGATCACCTAGGAGACTATTCTCCAAAACTTACAAGCTTCAAGCCTCTCAAAGGCACAGTTTAACTGTTACATTAGGTAAAAGTACAAGCAGATTCCACTGTCTTACTCGTTCGACAGTCTGCATTACATTTAAATAGGAAAGTAAATAAGAATAGTCAACAGAGGCTATAAGTGCCCATTCTACCTGGCCTTAGTGAAAAAGAAACGGTTAAAATTATTGGCCGGAAAACAAAACGTTAGAAGGCGAACATTTGCACTCCTTTGAAATTCATTTGAAAATACTTAAAACCCTACGTGGGCTTATGGTCCGAAGTTACAGAGGCTGAGTCTATTCTACGGATGTGACTAGATGGAGAGAAAATTTTAAATTACAAAAAGAAGGGATACATTTTAAATTTTACGAAATGTTAGTCACCTCAATACCAAGTTGAAGGGGAATAAAAGAGGGTTCTCACTCTTTATTCCATGAGTTAGACTAAGGTCTTTAGACTAGTTTGAAAATTTACATTTAAAGATTGTTTTTTTACATTACGAAGGAATTTGAAACCTTCCCCTCAAACTAGCTTTCTAAGGCTATTACATGATTACAAGATGTCTGCCATTACCTTGAGCTGCTGGGCCTTCCTGAGATGGGCCTTGTTAGCCCCCTGCCTCCTCTACAAACACATTCAACTACTTGACGGTCCCTCAGTCGGGATTGGATCTGCGAACTTGAGATCATGAGCCATACACTCGACCACCGATTCATCGAGACAGCCCTGACGCCTATAATCCTCCTCGCTTAACACCGGTGCTGTAATTTCTAAATTTTTCAATATTTAATTCTCTTCGTTTCGGCCAATTTTCTGATCCCGTAATAATTAAGAGGGGGTCCCAGAAGGCTGTAAAATGATATTTAAGACCTTTATGTTTTCTTGTCAGTTATATATAAATAACATGAGTAAAGAACTGGAGTAACAGGTAAGGCATTATGCGGGTGATGTTATACTGTATAGAGTAGTAAGTTAGAGTACGACAATAAAAAATCACAAAAACGTTGTGAGGTTCGGACCATGGTACAATGGTACACGGAATGAAACATCAGGTTTTAAGTTTCACCAAGAGGAAAAGTCCTCTCTTTTTTAATTATTTCGTTGATAAGCTGATAGTATCTCAAGGGGGTCACTGCAAGTATCTAGGTGTTACTGTAAGGATTGATCTTCCTTGGGGTAAACACATTAACGAGCTTGCTAAGAAAGGATACAGATCTCTTCACATGGTTATGAGGATATTTAAGGGTTGTAGTAAGCGTGTGAAGCAGATGGCGCTTTAGTAATTGGTAAGACTGCAATTAGAGTATGGTTCCAGTATATGTGACCCACACCAGTATTGTTTGACTCAACATTTTTAAAACATTCAAAGGAAAGAAGTGGGATTTGTTATGAGTGATTTCTGAGAAAAGAGCAGTGTTACGAAAATGTTACAAACTTTGGGCTGGGAAGACTTAGGAGAAGTAAGATGAGCAGCTCGACTAAACAGTATGTTTCGTGCTATCAGTGGTGAGATGGCTTGGAATGACATTAGTAGATGATTACTCTAAGCTTGAACTGTAGAAAAATCATAATGCGAAGATAAATTTGGATTTCAAGGGGACAGTTTGGAGAAAATGTTAATTTATAAGACGAGGAATAAGGGATTGGAATAATTTAACAAGGAAAATAAATATTCGATAAATATCCGAGTTCTTTGAAAACATTTAAGGAAAGTCTGAGTAAACAATTGATAGCGAATCAGTGTCCTGGGTGACAACTCTAAATGCAGATGATCGATCGATCGATCGATTGATTGATTGATTGATCGATCGATCGATCGATTGATTGATTGATTGATTAATAACCACGTCATTTCAACCGTCTGGGCTGTAACCCTTTTCCCAGTATTCCCGCATTCGATGTCGATGTTCTTCCTTCTTTTGTATCGATCCACGCCTTCCCTGATTTCAGCTTCGGCTTTTTTTGGAAACCCTTGTGGGTGTTTTTTCCTCAAGTGGGTTGCTTTCCAGGATATCATCTTGTGTGAAGCTCATCTCTTGTAGATCTGACTGGGACCCTTACCAGGATTACTTGATTCAGGAACTAGAAAAAATCCAAAGAAAAGCAGCTCGATTTGTTCTGGGCGATTTCGGACAAAAGAGTAGCGTTACAAAAATATTGCAAAGTTTGGGCTGGGAAGACTTGGGAGAAAGGAGACGAGCTGCTCGACTAAGTGGTATGTTCCGAGCTGTCAGTGGAGAGATAGCGTGGTAGGACATCAGTAGACGAATAAGTTTGGATGGTGTCTTTAAAAGTAGGAAAGATCACAATATGAAGATAAAGTTGGAATTCAAGAGGACAAATTGGGGCAAATATTCGTTTCTAGGAAGGGGAGTTAGAGATTGGAATAACTTACCAAGGGAGATGTTCAATAAATTTCCAATTTCTTTGCAATCATTTAAGAAAAGGCTAGGAAAACAACAGATAGGGAATCTGCCACCTGGGCGACTGCCCTAAATGAAGATCAGTAGTGATTGAAAAAATTGATTTCTCTACTTCATTGAACCAGGTCCCTTTTGTCGTCTTACCTTGGAAGTAGGAGAAGATCCGCTTGGTTGTCTTTGCTGTGCTCATTCTTGTCAGGTGACCATAAAAACCATTCCTTCTCTTCTGCATCGTATTCATTGTCTTTTCCGCGTGGAAATACAGCTCGTGGTTGTTCCGTCTTCTATATTCACCTTTGTCTTGGCTGGGGCTCAACAGTTACCTCTAAAATATTTCTGCCTTTGACCCTAAGGTTCTCTGAAACGTCTTTTTTGATAATTGTAAGGCACTCCGCTGCACAGAGGACCCCAGGAGGAACCTGACGTTCACGGATGTTGATATCTTGTTGTAGACACTCTTGGTTAGATATTATACCATTTCCATTTTGTTCCTCCGTGACATGAAAGCTTCTTTCTCAGACATGTTTCGTTCTATCCACTCACCTAGATGTTTAAACTTTCCTACCCGCTTGTATTTTCCGCTGTCGACATCTAGTTCTTATGGTGCCAGTTTTATTTTCATTATAAACTGTTGTTCTCTCAAAGGAGACCTGAAGACCTGCTTTTGCTGCCTGTGTCTTAATCTGACTGAGTTGTTTTGTAGCTGTCTCTAGCGAATCGAAAAATGTTGCGAGACCTTCTGAAATATCAGGACGGTCGATTATAAGGTTCGTACTTAGTCTGACTCCACTGCCGACCCCTTGATTTCTCATTCCATTGCGCTTACTCGCGGACGACTTTCTCTAGAAGACAAGTGAAGAGCTGAGGTGACAGCCCGCTTCTCTGTCTGACCCCTGTCCTTATTTCAAAGATTATTATTTTATTATTATTATTATTATTATTATTATTATTATTATTAGTAGTAGTAGTAGTAGTAGTAGTAGTAGTAGTAGTGTCCGACTCCTTAGGTCAGAGTTGAGACCTTCTGTTCAGAGGGTCCCGCGTCCAATTCCCGGCCAGGTCGGGGATATTAATGCGTCTGATTAATTCTTCTGGCTTGGGGACTGGGTGCTTGTGTTTGTCCCAAAACTTTTCTCTTCATATTCATAAAACATACTACACTACCAACCACCACAGAAAACACGCAATAGTGATTACATCCCTCGATATAGGGTTGATGTCGGGAAGAGCATCCAGCCGTAAAACAGGGTCATATCCCATGTGCGACACAGCTCGCACTCGCGACCCCACAAGTATGGGAAAAAGCGGTAGAAAGGAAGAAAAAAGAAGAAGTAGTAGTACATTGCATTTTCTATTAACCGTTTCCTCACGACATTCTTTGTGAAAATATCAATTTTCATATGAATTTCTTTCCTTTGTCAAGATAAATACAAGGTTAAACAAGTTGAATCAAAAGTAAGAAATGAAAACAATGAGCACATTAAAACAATTCGCCGTAGATTCAAGATTCATGCTTCCCTGTAAAAGTTTTCGTTCTAGTGGTTTGCTGCCTGTTTGAGACCGGCAGAAAGCTCGTGGATATTATAATTGAAGTGATGCAGCCTTTTTTATTTATGTTATCAGTCACAATTTTTATTAAATTTAATACTCAAGAACGTGTTTTAGACTATAAGCTCCATCGTCAGGTGGTCAAATGATGGCATTTAATCGTTACTCTATTTGATACACAATTGTTTTAATATAATAATTATTTCATTTGAGAGTAAGGGTTATGTGGGTTATGAATTATTAACATCTATGTTGGATCAATTATGTGTGTACCATCGTATCAGTAATACCCAGTTGCAGCTGAAGTTTAATATTGATTTTAAACTTTCATTTTCGGTTTTGTCGTCGAGCATATATTGAGGATCTAGTAATTGATGTCTATACATTCCTAGAGATTCTCAAATATTTTTATCCATTTTGGATGTGTTTTATAATGATGATATAATTTTTTATATTTGATACTTCATGTCCTCTGTCATGAAAATTTGCAGCAACTGCTCATTTTTCATGCTCTTGTAGCCAAAGCACCGCCAGTTTTTCTTGAAATCTGATGTCAAATCATCTTTTAGTTTGTCCAATGTAAAAACATTCGCAGTTTTTACAGGTAATACACCAGTCTGTTTGAATTTATCTGATATATTGACTGAGTGTGATAGAATCTGACCAAGGTTGTTTATGACTGAGAAGCTAATCAGTTTCTTAAGGGCTCTGGCTATTTAGTATGACACTTTTTCCAATAAATGGTATGCTGTGATACTGCATGTCTTGTTTTTGGTGTTCGTTTTCTTGTATTCATGTATCTGCTGTTTTCTTCCCGGATTTCCTAAGCATCTTATCCATCATATATGGATAGCATCCATTTTTATGACCATTTGCTTAATGAATTGTATTTCTTTAGTCCTATATCCTTCAGGTAACGGTAGTTTTAATGTTCTATGAGAGTCATCGTCAACGAAGTGCGAAATGCTTTCGGAGCCAATCTGCTCAGTGCTTGGGAGGGGTGGGAGCAGTAGAGTGAGGAACGGAGGGGAAGTTCGTAAAGACATTCGTACCGAAGCTAGGGCTGTTTGAGTGACAGTACGATAATGATATAAGTATAAA